>NW_024884789.1:2308987-2435455 GCF_019232065.1 Centrocercus urophasianus
AAAAAAAAAAAAAAAAAAAAAAAAAAAAAAAAAAAAAAAAAGGTGCGCGTATACTGGACGACCACTAGGGTAACGACGCGCCGCCGACACCCACCCGGCGACAAGCCTCTGAGCTGGCGGCGGCGGCGCGGCCCCGTCGGAGCCGCCCGTCGGGGTGCCGCCCGCCGCCGGCAGCGGCCGCAGCCGCCGCCGCCCCTCTCCTCCCGCAGCCGCGCCGCCCCGGTCCGCCGGCGCAGAGCTTTCTCTTCGTGGGGGTGATGACGGCGCAGAAGTACCTGAGGAGCCGCGCCGTGGCCGCGCACCGGTGAGACGGAGGGAGAGGCGGGCGGAGCTCCGCCGGGGGCCGCGCCGCGGGGATGGAGCGGCGGCCGAGGGTGGGATGGAGCCCCGCGCTGAGCCGCGCCGCTCCCTCGCGGTTCGAGCGGCCGAGGGACGTGAGGGCGAGAAAGTTAGGAAGCCCCGCCGGTCCGCAGGCGGCCCCGATCTGCGGGCGAATGGATGCGCGGAGAGCCGGCGCGGCTCCGGGAACAAAGGGTGGCGGCGGCCGCCGTGCCGGAGCGGGGAGCGGCGCCGCGGGCTGGGAGCTGCGCTCCGAGCGCGGCCGTGTGCCGCTGTCACGCCCCAGTCCGCGGCCCCGGAGCGGAGATGTGGCCGCGCGGAGCCCCGCCGAAACGCACCCGTAGCCCCGATGCGGGGCCGGGATAGGAAGGAGTTCGGAGCTGGGTGCAGCGGGGCTCCGGGGTGGCCCTAACCCAACAAAACGTCTCCTTCTTTTATTCCTATGCTGAGACAAACCCCGCTCCGTCGCTGGGATGTGCCCTGTCCCACCGCTTCTGTTCACGTCAGCGTTAAACGCGGTGAAATGGCTCGGTCAGGGCAGTCTGAAGCACGTCGGGCACCGGAGTCGGTTTTAATGGAGCTTTAACGCCTTCTTCCAGCAGAAGATCTGTAATTAAGTTACGGAGGGTGTGTGACTGATGCTTTGAAATAGGTGAAGGAATGTGTTTCTTCAGGGTTATGAATTTTCTTTACCGCGTGGGTTGGAGCGTGCTGGATTGCAGATCCCACGAGCTGCGCAATGGGCATTGACATGGAGCTGTGCTGGGACACGTGGAACAGGGCTTGGGGCAGGGCTGTTTGTGTGGCAGCCATCAGCCTTGTGTCAGGGATCCTAGAAGGGGCAGTTCTCACAGTGTGGGCTGCGGATGGGGTTGGTTGTGGGTGTTTTCTCATTCATAGAGGGTGGAAAGGACCTCTGAGATCCCCAAGCCCACTCCGCCGTGCCCACTGACCACACTGCACCTACGTGGTTCTGTTGCACCTCCAGGGATGGTGATCCCACCATCTGGGCAGCCTGTGTCAGTGCATTGCTGCTCTTTCTGAGAATAAATGTCAGTATCCAACCTGATCCTCTCCTTGCTAGGATGGGAAGTAAGGAGGCCTCTCACCCCTTGGTTTGTTCTTGTTGAATGGTTCCGTGCTTGAAAGATATATGGATCCAAATCTGCAACATCCGTGCATGAAATAAAACAGTTAAAGATGCAGTATAGGAGATTGGGCTCTGCCAGCCCTGGGAAGGAGGCAGAGCGTCACTTTTTATTGCGCTTCTATTTTGGTTTAACCTCCAGAGGGGCTGTCAGCTCTCGGAAGGACTGAATAATGGGGGCTCTTAGCGATGCGGTAGGGCTGAATGCATCTTCCTCCTGCCACGGGCAAAAGAAATGAGCTCATGTCCTGGTGACAGGAAGACATCTTTGGGAGAAGGTGGGGAGGGGGAGAGGAGAGGAAGACAAACCTGAAATCCTAAATGGCTTTTGATTGCCATGAAGTGTTCAAGCAGACAATCGCTGGGATTACCGCATTGACAAAGCATCCTGGGGAGCTGAATCGCTGGCACAGGGCGCCCAACGGGAAGCTGCTCGCAAGGCTTTCCCGGGTGGCAGCGTGTGCGGAGCCTCGATTCGGCTGAAAGGAATTAAGGATGCAGGGGCTGAATACCTCCGCACTGCCGCGGCTCAAAGGCCATTGACAGACACTGCTGAAAGGGGCCGGAGCGGAAAGCATTCGCCGATCGGCGCTGCTGTGAATCCAGATAGGATCTAAGGAGAGGGGAAGCAATCCACTTCCTGAACATCAATCACTGCAAAATGACCGCTGCAAGGCAGAGCGGGCCGCTGGATTGTCAGGAGAGGCCGGCTCTTTGAAACAGTTGTGCTTTTGTAGCGAGGCAGGGAATAAGCTTGATGGCCAGGTTTGCTCTGGGCAGTTCTCTGACAGCCAGGTTCCCTATGAGCAGGCTGGTAGAGTGCAGTAGCAGAAGCAGTGACACATGAAAGGCAGGGAAGGAGCAGCGCAGGAAGGAGGTGAGGTACAGCGGGGGTTCAGGGAAAGTGCAGCAATAGGCTGCAATTCGGAGGAGTTGTGCTAAAGGACATACAGGAAGGAGAGCATAGGGATAAGCATTCTCCCAAAAGACTGAAGCCTGCTGTCTCAGGAGCAGAAATATCAGGCAGTTGACCTTTTTTGTTTTTTTTTGTTTTTTTTTTAATTGCATAGCAACTGGATTTCCTGGGAAACCTGCAAGCAGAGCAACGCGAATGCAGCTGATGGCTGGGTGTTAGGGCTTGGCATCTGAAACCACGTCTGCCTCGTGCACAGCACTGTGACTGCTTCATAGCTCTGTGGGAAGAGGGCCGTGGGATTTCTTGGTTTGGGACAGTCCCATAGAACCACCTGCACGTGGGGCAGGAGATGTGCCGTGTGCCTGGGCTGAACCCTTGTCCCTTGAGCACAGGGCAGAAGGGTGCCCTTGGGAGCCTGTGCCTTGAACTCTGGGATCTAAATACCTGAGTGCTTGGAGGAGCCTGAGTGAAAGGCAGCCAGCAGGATTTGGGATTGAAAGGCATTGGTATTATCTCTATAAGCTCCCAATAGCTGCTGCAGAAGCATAATGCCAAACACGTTTTTATGCTTTTTTTTTTCTTCTTCTTTTTTTAATAAATTCAGAGCCTCTGTCTAGGCTGCTGGGTGGTATTTGTTGTTTCTGGTCCTTTCTGGTTGGTAGTGAGGTAATAGGGTGGATTGCAGTGTGTGCACTCTTTTATCTCTTGGAAGGAGTGACTTTGAACATCATGACAGCACTTGACATGTTCTGGTCAATGTGTCAGCTGTTCTGGTTGTGTCACAATGCTGTGTTAGCTGCTCCTGTAGCACCTGGGGCAAACACGACATGCTGGGCTTTCCTGGTAGTAAAAAACCACCAAAAATTTATGCAAATGTTTACAGAACAGTATGACACGCATCAAATAGGAGTATATGGTGCTAGTGTGTGGGCCAGCAGGAGAAATTAGGTTGTCTGTGTACCCCAAAGTAAGCATGCAGAGCAGAACAGTTCAGATGGAGGGAGCTTCCCAAGATTATGGAGTCCATTGGCCACCTGCCACGTGGCCTGGGGCTGTGGAACACACCCTGAGTCTATGTGCCTGCAGGTGATGGGTCAGTTTCCATCCTCTGTTTCACAGGGAAACCTGAGGTGGCAGGCTGTTGAGGTGGCAGGCTGTTGATGCTGAGTCTGCAGAGCTGCTGGTAAAGCAAGGTAATGCAGATAAATCAGGAACAGTGTGAAAACAGAAGATGCAGCACTCTGTGTCTGTGTTCCTCCTGCCCCGTGCTGTGCTCTGTCAGTGTTACCTTCCCAGTGCATGGAGAAAGCAGGTTGCACATGGCCAGGCGTGCTGTCAGCGTGCTCTTGGGGAGGTAACAGAGAGCTGTGCTGTCCTGATTCATGAGCATCCTCCTATTTAACCGAGCAGATTCAGATTACACAGAGGAGATAAGGTTGGGGGTTGTTTGGTTTTTAAATGACCGATGCAGAGCACGTATCGGTTGTGTCCTGAACCTGATATTGCTCTCTGGGCAGTCGAGCATCCTGGAGCTTCAGCTGGCCAAGGCCACCAGCAGGGCTGGCAGGGTCTGATGGCGGGGATGTGGTGACAGCTGAGGGTGACCAGGGCGTCCTCCTGAGGGAAGGGCAGTGCCAGGTTTCTCTATTTTCCTCTGTGTTTTTTCTGTTTAATTATCAAACATTCATTTGTAGGTCTTACTTTAGAAGCCCCGACCAGGAGAGCAGTGTCAGCTGGTGGGAGCAGTGCTGCTGTAGGGAGGTGTTGGCTGTGCCTGAGGAGCTGGGCAGGTCAGGCTGCTGCCCATAACCTGAGTCAGAGAACACAGTTAGAAGTATCTTTGATCAGAATCTAGCCCTGCATTTATCAGTCCTTAATTCTGGGGGAGACTGAGGTTGGAAAGATGCCTGTACAGCGATATGTATGGCCTGTGACAAGAGGTAATGGCTCTAAGTTGCACCAGGGTGGGTCAGGTTGGATATTGGGGAATGTTTCTTTCCAGGAACAGTGGTGCTGCACCAGCACAGGTCCTTTTGGTAGGCACTGTCATATGTATTGCAAACAAATTGCTGTGTCCTGTCCCCGATGAGGGGATGCACGAAGCAGCAGGCCACAGCTTGGGCAAGAAGAGCAGCACATTGGTGTTGTTTCACTCAAATGCTGAGCAGTGCTCACACTGACACAGACACGCAGGCAACTTTTTGGTGTGGGAGCACATTTCATCTGTGTGACTTCAGACATGCATTGCAATCCCACAGCCGTGTCCCAGTGCTGCCCCAGGCTGCAGTTACTGCATGGGCACAGTCCTGTGCTGTGCACTGTGACCCTGAAACTACAGGGAGATTTCTCTGCTTTCCTCCTGTTTTAGCATGAAACTTTAAATATGGCCCAGATCCAAGAAACAATTGGGCCAAGCTGGCTTTGAGCCTGGGGCTTTAATGCAATATGAGGGCTGGAAATCAAATCTGCCCCGGTTTATAGATGTACATATGTTTTGTTCCGCCTCTGTTGAATGGGATCTCTGTGCTGACAATACCAAAGGGGGTCCCAGGGTGAGGGAGACTGGTTAGAGGGAGGGGAGAAAATTGAAACCAGGAACCAGCAGGAGAAGGGCGTTAAACATAAAGTAAAATAGAGAAGGTCGGTCCTGCAGAGATCACAGTGGTCTCAGAGGTGAGATGAGCTGCAGCTCTCAGCTCCCACCTTTCCTTTCTCTGAGATGCAAATCTGAGTGCGTGTTGAACTTGCTTTTTGATGAAATCCTTAAAGTGAGTTGCTATGGGAAGAGCAATTTCCCACGTCATCTTTTCATTCAAACCCTTTGATGTGCAACCAGAGCACGGCCATCAGAAAATAAACACATTTCTTTGCAGCTAAGGGAAGCTGAAAATGAGGATGTGTCATTGCAAGACAGGCAGCTTGCCGCGCTCTGCCAGGATGTAACTATCAGTGTGCATTAATTACATCACTGATGATTAAGGGCCCCATCACCTCTGTTGTGAAGTCAACAGGAATGTTTCCATTGACTTCATTCGCTGTGTGCTTCTGTGGGAAGCCAGGATCTAAACTTTTCCAATGTAACTCTACCCCTATGAGTAAGAAATGCAGAAGACAAAGCTTTTAAAGCAATTGGATGATATTCATTACACAAAGCTGGATTGTCTGACTGTCCAAGTTGGTACGTAGTTAGACCCACTTAAATGCTTTAGCATTTCCCAGGCAAAGTTAAGGTTGGATTCTTTGGAAATATTTTTAAGTTTCTGGCTTGGTGTGGTGGCTAATTCTGTACATTTCCAATTGCATGTGGTTTCTGCTGCCCAAAGTCTGTTCTGCTTCTGGCAGTGAACCCGTGTAGGGAGTCAGCTGGTAAAGTGATGGTGATGTATTGAAGGAGGACTGCATCCTTCACCTCAGAAGTGCTGTTACGTATCTGTCATCAGTGTTCCAGTCTGCTTTTTACACCAATCCTGTGCTGGTGTGACAGAGCCATCATGTTGCTACCACACACTGTGCTTTTCCCATAGGGCACAGCCTCTGTGTTAATGTGTAATCTGCCATCTATTTAGCCCTTGGAAATCAGTACTTCTGAACGTGATTTTGAGCTTTGAGGAGGCTTGGAGGAGATGGGATGTGGGTATGATGCTGAATAACTCGCAGGGAATTTCTGAGGCATTAAATCCAGTTGTAGTGGCTGCTTGTCTGTCTTGGTTTGCTTTGATGTTGCTGTTAAATGGACACTGAATATGCCTAAGGACAGAGTGAACTGTATTATTTTTTACCAGGTGCAGCTGCAAAGGCAGTGTTCAGGTGCTCACTGTCTCAGATGTTTCTGCATGCTGCACCAGTTCCTCAAGGTGCAGCACAAATGCCTTCGTTTGTGTGGAAAAAAAAAAAATAACCCTTCCAGGCATTTAAAAAGAAAATCTGTGAAGCAAATGAGGTGTAGTTGCTTTGAATTATGTCTGCTGGGTAGTGCTTTCTGCTTCCTCCTGTTTGCATACTCAGTGAGTTCTTACTGTCTTTTTTCACCTAGAACCTGGTCCAAAAGCATTCCTGGCAAGGTTGAATTCTTCTCCAGTGAGGGTTCGGACACCTCCATCCCCATCCCCATCGTGCCGCTCCCCGGTGTCGATGACTCCTACCCACCCCAGAAGAAATCTTTTATGATGCTCAAATACATGCATGACCACTACTTGGACAAATACGAATGGTTTATGAGAGCCGATGACGACGTTTACATCAAAGGGGACAAACTGGAGAACTTCCTGAGGAGTTTGAACAGCAGTGAGCCCCTCTTTCTAGGGCAGACCGGCCTGGGTACCACGGAGGAGATGGGGAAGCTGGCGCTGGAGCCGGGTGAGAACTTCTGCATGGGGGGACCCGGAGTGATCATGAGCCGGGAGGTCCTGCGGAGAATGGTGCCCCACATTGGCGAGTGCCTGCGAGAGATGTACACCACCCACGAGGACGTGGAAGTGGGAAGATGCGTGCGGAGGTTTGCGGGCGTGCAGTGCGTGTGGTCATACGAGGTAAGGCTGGGGGGCAGGGAGCGTGTTTGGGGGGAGGCGGAGGCTGTAGGGCCGCACAGCAGCTGATCCAGAGCTCACCTCCCTGTGCCACTGGGTGGTTTTGGTGCTCTTGTTTCTTACGTGTGTTGTCCCAGGAGAGTCCTGCTTGAACGTGAAAACAAGGAGGGAACCAGAGCCCAGCTGGGCACGTTGGGATGGTGGGAGGAATGTTTGTTGTTTGTAATGAATATGTTTATTTAATCAAAAGGGGAATAAGCTTAAATAAGCGGTGACTTTTTTTGCTGGCTATGTCACAGTATCAGCTTGGAAAATAGGTGGTACTGTTGCTTGTTTCTTGTCACAGTTAAAAGATGCCAGGCAGACAGCTGTTGGCCTTGACAGTGGCAGTGTTTTCCAAACTACTTCCACTGCAGAGCTGCCTCATCGGCACTGGTGCTGTCATGCTGTCCTGCCAGCACCCATCAAGCAGCTCCTTGGTGACAGCAGGACCAAGCCACTCCTCTGACACTGACAGACAGCATTTGCCCATGCTGCTGTGGCTGCAGGGTTGGCCAGCCTGCTTTTGGCAGCGCTTCGTGATGCTGTGGGGGGCAGCGGGGTTCTCCTGCTGGGGTCCTCAGCTTTTTGAAGTGAGCCCTGGTTGTTTGCAGGCTGTCTGATTGGAAACAGCCGCTGTGCTCAACCTGCAGCTTCTCCTGGGGAAATGCTGGAGGGTTTCTCTGGGAAGTTAGAAGAGAGCGCAGCAGAGGGCGAACGGTTTATCTTTTTTATGCAAACATTTATGACTGGTTTACAACTGCTGCTTTGTCCTTTTATGAGATGTGGTAAAAAGGGAGATTCTTCCATCCATCTCACAGCGGAGCCGTGGTCACGGAGGCTGCTGCTGACTCCTCTTTCACTGGCAGAGCCTCGCGTTAAACTTTGACGTGTTTACTGAGTCCTCTGCCCCCAAGAGCTCGTGCTTCATTTCAGCTCGCAGTTCGGTGACAGGAGAGCTGCTGTGGGAGGGGAAGGAGGTTTCCAGCAGCAGTAGCTTACTCCTATCTTTTGTTCATAAAGGCTTTCTGGACTGATGGTGGCTGTCCGCATTCCCTGCTCCCCGACCTGGAATTAGTTTATGCGCTGCCAGCGTTGTGGCTAGGCCTTCACAAGGAGTCAGTAATGTTTTTTCCACAGTTTCTGGCAGCATAAAATTTTCACTTCAGTCATTCTGAATTGGAACAACTTTCGTTCTGAATGCCTCTACCGTGTGGTGTTTGGTGCTTCCTGAAGGTCAGCGTTTTGGTCCTACTGAAACTGGCAGAGAAAAACTGGCAGAGAACCCGTCGATTCATTGTGATCGGATTTGGGGTTGAAATAATGGCAACGTGCAACCACACCTCAAAGGCAGCTTTGTTTGATCAGCTTCTGTGGAGTGGCCTGCAGCACTGGGTTCTTCCAGGTGAGCTGCCTGGAGTTGCAGTGAGGTGTGTGAGCTGCAGGGCACTCAGAAGAGCTCGTGGCTGTGCGCTGCTGATGCTCACTTGTTTCTTGGAAACACTGGGTGGCTCAAAGTGACCCTAAAGATGGTTCAGTTCCAACCCCTGCTGTGGGCTGGTTGCCCCCCACCAGCTCGGGCTGCCCAAGGCCCCGTCCAACCTCAGCATCTCCAGGCATGGGGTGACCCCAAGTTCCTTCTTTGGGCCTCCCTACTCTCCGAGGCAAGTTTTGAAGAGAGGGAAGACTTCTTCGGGTGATGCCTCTTAATGAACTGCTCTGCTCTCATTCGGTTGAGGCCTCAGCTTCAAATCCTGCTGTCTTTTTGTGCTTTTCAACCTGGTCCTCTCACTGCCTGGGCGAGCAGATGAAACATGCCTGGTATTTTATCAAAGACAAAGCAGTAGCAGTGTGAAACAGCACAGCTGTCCTAACAGCTGTGTTAGGGTAGCTGGGTGTAAAAGCGACATTTTCCATGTCTTGTACGTTGATGAATGTCACGTAACAGGGCACTGGGAGCACTGTGCAGTGTTGTGTTGCATGGGCTTCTGATGGAGCAGGGTTATCTGTGCTGGGGCACTGCCTTTCTCAGAATTCCCATTGAAAGGGAAGCGGCTGCAGTGCGAGGTTCCGCAAACAGGGCTGTGTTGGCCTCAGTAAAACCAAACCCAGTCAGCTCCACCTTCTCCTCCTGTAGGCTCACACTGCAGCAGCAGTGAGGAGCTCAGGTCCTTGGCTGGGCAGCCCCCGGCTCTTTGGTTTCAGCCCCAGCACACGCAGGGCCCCACTGGAGCTCCCCTCGGGCGGTTTCTTTTCCTGCACTGCCCTTGCCGTGGGCACAGCGCCCGGAGTCGTTTTACTCATTGCCACGACTGTCAGTGCCCCCTTTCTCTGATTTTAGGATCCTACAATGTCCTCACTGTGCTGCTCATCTTCGCTGCCTCTTTCTCTGGTGGTGTGCCCAGCCGCGCCTCCAGTCCTGGCTCTGTTTTTTTTTCTGCTCCAGGCAGCCTGTCTCTAAATCTGTCTCTAAGCCCTTTTTCTCCCCTGCCTGTGTTTCTGTCACTTTGCTGCTCTCTGCAGTGCCTCTCAGACCACTCCGTTAGCAGCACTGCTTATTGCCCGCTTTGAGACCTGTGAACATTTGTTGGTGCTCTTCCTGCCCTCTGGAGCTTGTCAGCAGGTACAGTACAAGAACTGACACCGCGATTCTTTGGATAGATTTCCTGCTTCGCCTTGCCCAGGAAAGATGCAACAAAAATAGGGGTATGCTGCAGGAAAACCCAGCTCACCCTCCAGCTCTGCTTTGGGAGCAGTTTGGAGCACCTATAGGTTTTGAGCTCCTATGGCTGGTGTGTGGCTGTGGCCCTCCATGGGACAGGTCGAGTGAGTCAGGAGTGAGACACACATCTTAAAATGTTGAGTTCTTTACAGCAAGGATTATCATCACTGAAAAAGAAAACTGAGGCTGCCATGGCTATCAACAAATAGTTTTAAACCTCAGCTGCCTGTAGGGTGGAGCAGCCAAAGCTATGGATAAAAACCCATAAAAAGAGCAGAGCTGTGAAATATCTGCAGAGTACAGATGGGAGCTTGATGGTTTACGAGGCAATATTACAGTGCAGTCCTTTCTCTTGAAGAGGAGGAAAGGCTTGTGCTGCACTTGCTGGGATGTGACTGTGCATTTCTAGTGAATATTGGTGCTTTGGACTTGTGGCACACTGCTGGGTGTTCTCCTCAGAAACAATTTATGTGTCTAAGTCTCTTTCTTTCTCCCATCTCCCCCTGGCAGCAATCTGGTTGGCACTGAGAAGATGCCAGGGCTGCTCCTGTGTGCTGTGGCAGTGCAGAGCTGTGTGCTGCCTTGTGTCCCAGCATTGATGGCAGGCATCTCATCTGTGAGTTAACCATCACAACAAATTGCTGATCTCGGTTTTCATTTCAAGTTTAGGTTTCCTTTAAACACATCTGAATTGTGAAACCATCCTTGTGTTGCTCAGTATCCTTTCCATCTTGTTTGTTGCAATGATTGAGCATTGTTTCAGTATGGAGGGTTTGGTATCTTCAGCTTAAGAGCGCTGATACCTTTAACATGAAGTCTCTGCAGCTGCTGGAAATCAAGATATTGCTGATACATACCCAGTTGTTTCTTCAGTAATGAACCCCTCCGTAAATGGCAAATCAAAAAAAGTTGTGCCAAAGGGGCAACTATCCTTGGTGGGCACCAAGGAGTGCTCCAACCTCCGGGCGTTGGCTGGGGAGGAGTGGGGTGCTGGTGGCTGTGGGTGATGGGGGGCTTTTGGGAGAAGGGTGGGTTGTGTTGGCGTCTCGTGCGGTCTTTCATCTGCAGTAATTGAGGATAATTGCTACTGTGAAACTCACTGAAGTTAAGAAAGCCCTCGAAGTGCACGTTCCATCTGCCAAGTACATTGGCAGTGCCAGAACATACTGTTTCTGGAATGGACTCTCCCCTGGGCAAAACTAAGGTTTATGGTTTTCTGTATGATAGCCAGAAGTCAAAAAAAAAAAAAGAAGAAAAAAAAGAAGAAGAAAAAAGGCAAGTCCTGCAGCTATTGATCAGAACCCAAACGCTGGGGACAGATGCACCTCCTGCCTGCTGAACTCCGGCTCCCTTGCTTTGCCCTCTGAGAAGGGAGGAAGGAGAGCAGCCTGTTTCCAGCTGGCTGATGCCTGGTGTGAGGTGGGATGGCAGGAATGGGCCCGGAGCTGCTGTGCTGTGGGCACTGTGGTTCTCCATGGGCTGCGCTGAGCTGTGATGTTGGGTTGGTGGATCCTTGTGTTGGACTCCAGGCAGCAGACATGAGGCTCGACGTGTCTTCTGGGGAGCAGCATCCAGCTGTGCTTCTGAAATCAGGTGCTCTGATTTATATGCGTTATCCTGGCTTCAAAGCTTGTGCTCTTGTTTTCTTCTTTTTCTTCTTCTTTTTTTTTTTTTTTTTTTAATTTTTGAAGTGAAAGTGCAGAACTTGGCAAGCCCGACAGCAGCAGAGACCTGCATCCTGCCGTGTGCATGCAGCCCCTTGAAACTCTTCATTCAAGGAACCTACAGTCTAAATCGTGTGTGTGAGAGAGGGAGGATACGAGCATCCTGGTGTTGTACATGTTGTTTATAGTTTATAGTGCATGTTTATAAATGGGCTTATCTTAAGCAGTGAATTTAATCTTTGAGATGCTTCAGAGATGTCTGCTTGGCTTCAGATGAAGTTAGAGGTGGGTGGGTGGCCACTGGTCTTGGGGTGGTGCATGGATAGAGATTGCTCTTCATGAGGGTAACGAGCAGTGGTACTGTCAGAGCATGCAGGTAAGAATAGAGAGGAGCCTTGTCCAGGTGGGGGAGGTGATGCCTGGGGAGGCTGAAATGCCTTCTGATGGCACGGGGTGTCTGTGGTGTGAAGGGGGAGGCAGCGAGAGGTGACCACAGGGCCTAATTTTGGGAGTGATGTTTGCTAAGGAGGAGGGCAGAGAGGTCACGGAAGGAGCAGAGGCAGCAGTTTGGGTTGATGTAACCAAGATGTGGGTTGGGAGGGTTCGGAATAGGAGCAGTGATCTCAGATCTGCACCCAACTCTTGACCAAACTCTTTCACTTCAGAAAATAATTACATATTTGAGAAACAAATATCTGAGAGAGGAAAAAGTGAAGGCACCACTGGATCATTTCGTAGTGACCTCTAAACCTGGGCTGGTAAAGGATTTCTCTTTGTTATGGAGACCAAGAACTGCTTTGTATCAGGTCTGAGTGTTGGACCAAAGTCACCAGAGCCTGAATCTCACTGATTTCTGCCTGCCCTTGGTTTAAAAGGGGAACCCAATGTGGTTCGTGCTTACACTAACCTTTGCAGGCTGTAGGTAATTGTTTAAGACTGACCCATTTTTGTAGAGCACATGAGTAGTTAATCTGTTCCTGGTTGGCTGGATGGCTTGCAGTGTCTGTGCTGAGGTTTGTTGGTGCTGTGGTGTAGACACTAAGGAAGCTTTACTAGTGAGCATAGGAAGCAGAAGCATTGCTTTTTCCCCATTATTGGCTTTTTGGAGTGCAGTGGTTCTGTTAAGATTGGGATCTGCCTGCCTGCTGAATTTGGTAGCTGCCTGGATTAGCTGCTGTCTTGAGGACAAGGCTAATCCTTCATTGCATGGTGGGATAAAGAACTCAAATAAAACGCCTCGTCATCCCAGCTGCTTAATTAAGGTGCACAGGAGATATCCGAGGGTTTGGGTTTGCTGGGTTTAGCAGCTGTGGGGTGGGCAGAGAGGAGGCTGTGCCCTGAAGCTTTCTGGTGTATTTTTCCCTCCTGTAGCAATGGGAATGTTCCTCCAGGTTTGCAGGGTAGGTTCTTGCTGGAGCCATGAAGCACAGCATCCAGATCCTTCCTTGTCCTTAACGAGCTTTGTGCAGTAATCCCTGGTGAATGCCACCTGCCTGGGGCCTTTGGAAGGACAACAGTTGGTTCAGGATGGGATTGGAGTGGTTTAAAAGCCAGCAGTAACCCCTCACCCTGGGGCAATAAACTGCTGCATGCCGCTGTACAAACAAATTCGTTGTGAAATGCCCCAAGTGACCGGGCTGTAAAAAGGAAAAGCAAATTGGCTTTCTCAGTTGAAGTGGATGTGAGGCAGTTTCAGCTGGGTCTCTTGGCATGGAGCTTTGTAGCTGGTGTGTGGGGAGAAGGTAACAGTGACCTGGATGTTTTGGGAGGCTGTGTGTAAATCTGGGGGGAATAGCTGCTTTTTTCTGTTACCACCAAGTTGTGTAAGCAGTTAAAGCCCCAGCAGCACGGAGGTGTCAGAGCCTGTAAGAAAGGGAGACAAAAGCCAGGCCTGTTTGGCGATGGGAAATACAAATGAAGTGCTGATGTGGGGAAGGGGCTTAATGTAAACTAACTGAGGTCACTGAAGGGATGGCACATCCAGTTCAGATGCTCTCAGTGCTGGCTGTTGTTACGCTTCTGATGCGATTTCTTTAATAAAAGCAACTAAATTATTGCAGAGAAGAAACAAAAGGCGTTTTTTTTAAATGGACGGATGTGATGGATTTGATTTCTGTAAAAAGAAAAACAGTTCACTGTGAAACATTTTTTTTTTCCCACTTCAAGTGAAGGCACCAGATAATTACCTCGAGTTGCTCTAGACATTGCTCATAGCCAACCGTGCTGGTGTATTAATGTGCTTTGAAGGCTTTTCTTAATGTTTTGGAGGAATGTAATACCCACTGGGCTGATGCTGTCTGTGTGACTGCTGCTTCCTGCACAGCCCTGCAGAAGATCATAGAATCATAGAATGGCCTGGGCTGAAAAGGACCACAATGATCATCCAGTTTCAACCCCCCTGCTATGTGCAGGGTTGCCAAAGCACCAGACCAGGCTGCCCAGAGCCACATCCAGCCTGGATGATGCAGGATGACAGCCTCAGCACCGAGCTCTTGCAGCAGGGCTGTAGCTTTGCTTGATGCCTGGTGGTTCTGCAGATAGTGTATGCAAACCAGTGGCAGCACATAGCCCTTGCTAAAGGAGGATTAATTGTTCAGCATCTGTCTAACCTCATTTCCTGTGAAACTTCCCTGCTGAAGAGCTGCTGCTGTTGTTTTGTGTTCTAAAACCATCTGATTTGGGGGAAAAAAAAAAAGAACTTCATTCTACTTTGCTGCACCTTCCTTAATTGATTCCTGAAATGCTTAAAACATTTTAGCACTAATTTCCTGAGTTAAGAGCTTATCTGGACTCCTGGCGGTGTGAACTTTTATGGTTATCAGCTGGAGACCTCTTAAAGTCTTGCCAGGAATCCTGATTGCATGAAGGGTGGGGATTATCCTCCTACATGCTTAGAACAACGTGACCTTTATGTGTCACAGAGAAGCTGGGAACACAGTTGGAAGATTTGGGGGACCTAACTGGTCTTGATTTCTTAAGTCTTAAAGTTTTGGGTAGAAAACGTGTCTGGGCTCCTTGCAGAACTGAAAGTTTAGTGCTGGTTATTTCTGGTTAGTTCACTTACAGGCAGAATTCTGATGATGCCCTTGAGTTGTCAGTGATTGCTTGGATGCATTTTGAGCACATCTACAATCCTGTTGTGGTAATGAAGCAAAAGTGAAAGTTGTGACTGGCGTCAGTGGGATTGTTGTAATGGTTCAGCTTCGTGCTGGTGACCTGCAGTGCCAATGGGGAATTCAGAGAAAGAATCAGAGGTCTGCATGCAGCTTATATTGCCATTAACGACCCTGAGTGCTTTTAAGACTTTCTGCGTGGGAAATGTCAGCACTGCAAGCACAAGCACCGAGCAAGAAGCCACTGCAATGAGCTGCTTACCAACCCTAGCAGCTTTCCTGCTCCCAGCTGAGCTTTGCAGGCTGTGTGGCATGGCTTGCCCTGGCTCAGAACACATGTAGGATGGGCCCTGAGACATTTGCACAGAGCTGTGAGATGCTGCTCCTAGACTTCAAAGGCATTAGTTTAGGGAGGTGTTGAGGAGAAGGCACAGTGTGGATTGAAGAGCATGGGTAGGATCATGCCTGCTGGATCTAAACTCCACCCAAGCTTCTGTGTTTAATCCTTCAAACTGAATGGCTTTAGGGACTCCTGCTGAGTGCTATATTTTTGCTCTTGCGAGTGCTTTTCAGAAGCATCCAGTGCTCTCTGTGGATTAAGCACAGGTTCTTTGGCAGAGGTTAGTTCTAGCAATGAAATGAGTGGGAGCCCATGGTTTGGGCTCAGTTCATAAGAAAGCAGGAAAATGGGAGGAGGCAAGCTGCCTGCGGGTCCAGAAGTGCTCCTGTCACCTTCTTTGAATCAGAACAGGGAGAAGCAGCATGGCACCAGGAAACTCGCCCATAGTGGGGCTGCTGCAGTCCCTCCAAGCTCCGGCAGCGTGCTCTGAGAGGTACAAGTCTGATCCTGAAAACCCTGCTGGTGTTCACAGCTGCCATTTCAGATCGGTGCAGCTGGTTAGAGAAGTGCTCTGTTCATATTAACAAGGGTTCCTCTGCTCACAAGCCTTCAATGGGTTTAATTACTTGGCAGTAACTTCCTTAAACCTTATTTAAATTAAAGCTAAATGTTTTGGCTGGTTATGTCACCACTGTATTAGTGAGGAATGCAGGAGAGAGTGCTAGTTTGTATTAACTGAGCTGCTTTAATCCTTTGTAACCACGCTTCGTAATGTGTGTTACTGTCTTACAGGGAGAGAAGACATTTGCCCTGCATGAGACAGCAGAGTTCACTCCTCAGCATCTCTGTGAAAGGGGAAGTTCTTTGTCCTCAGTAAGGACTGAGAAAGTTCTTAGGAAGTGGGTGTTTGTAATGAACACAAGGTGTAATCTTGCACAAGCACTGTATGGCCATCTGGCTGTGTCTTAGGCCTGAACGTTTCATAAATCCTTTTTTCTGCAGTCCCCCTCCGTATATGAGTGCAGACCCAACTTTTTTAGTCATTGCAGAGGGCCTCCAGAGCAGATGCTTCGCTAAAACCAGCTCTGTTGGACCAGAGTGACTGCAGAAGTCATGCTTCTCATGGTCGTGGTCCAGGTCAGCAGAAATACACTTCCTGTGCATGCATATCTTTGCTGCCCTGACAAGAGAGAAGTTTGTTTAACCTTCTCACAGATGATTTGTCAAGAAACCTCGCCCTTACCTTACCTTGTGTGTTTGTATAATCTTATCACAGCTTACAGCTGACGTGTTTGGTTTTGTGTCCTTCTGCTGAAGACACTTCCTAACATCTTCGGCCAAGCCGAACTTTATTAAAGAAGAAAGCCAACAACTGAGAGACAATAGCGGGTTTAATCTTCGTAAAGCAGCAGGGCTTTTGCTTCCCTGGCAGTGTGAGTAAGCTGTGACTTTTCCAGGTTTTGAGCAGAGCCATTTTTCTTCGACGTTTCCAAATAATCTTTTTTTATCCCTTTCTCTCTGGCTCCGTAGCATTGAAATCATGCCGTGGTTGCTGCAGAAGCCTCTTGCAGCTGCACAGTCCTTGTTGCTGGGACCAGCTGGAAGCTGAGCCATCTCTGAGCCCATGGAATAATGCGTTGAGCTGAACCCTGAGCTTTGCTGATGGTATTGTCGCTGCTGCTTGTGCTTGTTCTGAAGAGAAACCATCCACGTGGTTTCTTATCTGTTGCAGGCCAGAAATAACAGCACAGCTCCTGCAGCCTTAAGGAATTAGCCCAGTCTAGAATGGGAAACTAGGGTGAAGGTGAAAAGGATATTTGACAGTGTGCAGGATAGCAGCAGGAGGCCTGGAGGTGAGGATGTCGGGTGCGTGTCTGGCTGTGGAGCAGCGTCTGGGTGACCCCGGGCTCCTCTGCAGGCACACGGGCTGCGGCTGCTCCGTGCCATCTGCCCTCCTGCATCCCAGTGCAGAGGAAGTGTGCAATGTGCGGCCCCGCTCGTCCCGCGAGGTGGTCGGGGCTGTCTCACGGACAGAAATGCCTTGTTTCCCTCCAGCAGGCACAAAGGCTCTTTTATAGGAGCTTGGCCATACATCTGCCGAGGTGCCTCAGACTGTTAGCGCCGGTTGCTGCTGTGTGAGGTGCTCCGAGGCTGCGATGCACAGGGAGATGTTGTTTGCGTGCTGCCTCCCTTTCCGTCTGGGGACAAGGAGCTGTGCTGTGTCCTGCCCCGGGCAAAGCCAGCTCTGGTTGTGCTGGAGTGCTAGCTTGGAGGTTTTTGCTGTAAAGGCAGGACTGGGATCCCTCTGTTTCGCACTCAGGAGCTGAATTAAATGTCTGAATTTGGCAGTGTGGCTGTAGGACAATAGAATATTCGCTGGGGAAAGATGTGTTGAATTTCTACTCTGGAGACAGACCTGGCTTGGAACACTGTGTGTGCACCAGTGGAAGGACTCCATCCTTCACAGGGCACCGCACAGCTGGAGGGAAGCCCTAGCTTTGGAGATGTTCGACTTTATTGTGGCCTCTGGATGACTTTCTTCCTGTCTTTCTCCTCCCCACCATCTCGTCCCATCCGCCCCAGTAATTTTTTTCCTGCATGTGTGCTGATTTAATAAAGAGACTTTTTGCTGAAACCAGTCCTGCACAGAAATGCACGCTCATCTTTTGAAATCCAGGGGAGGGAGCAAAGCGTGAGAGCAGGCTGCCAGCTGACAGAGCGCCGGTGAGTGCTGAACCTCTGCAGTTTGTCCCCGTTGGCTTTCAGGCATTTCTCAGGTATGCCATCTCCCAGTTCCTGTGTTTGGTTTACTCTGTTGGTTTTCCTTATCCCCACAAAGCTAGCTGACAGCTCCCCAGTTCCATTCCCAAATAGCATTCCCATGCTGTCACTGCTGACTTTTTGACTTAAAGTAGAGCTCGGCTGGAAAAACAACTTTTCATCAAATTACCACGAAATAGATCTTGTGGGATATAGGAAGAGCACAAGAGAGACGTGCTCTGTTTCCCATCAAGCTCTTTTGCTTTCCACAGTGATGTTCTCCTGTGGATAAATACTGAAACCTGGCAGCTGGGGGTGGCACGGGGTGACTGGGGGCAGTGCTGCATGCCACCAGCCCCGTCCCTCGAGAGCAGCAGCCCTGTCCTGCAGCCACGTGTGCCCATACTTGCTCTGCTCTCCGGGGATTGTTGTGTTCTCACCACAGGTCTGCTGAAGCTTTGAAGACGCGTTTCACAAGAGGTTGAGAAATTACTTTTCAGCTTAATTTTAGACTGGTTGCCGTTTCTCAAGCAAGCTTGAAGAAGGGTGGTTTTGACCTTGCTTGCAGGGAAAACTCAGAACCAGCTTTCCCAGGACATTGAGGCAGCTGTTACCTTGGGTCTAGAATTCTTTGCTTCAGCATCAAGGTGTCTTGCAAACCTTTCCCATGCTCTCTCATCTTCTGGTGGAAGGAGCAGATGGTGTGTGGCATGGAAGGAGGAGCATTGGCGTGAGGTGGGGAGCCCAGCCTGGGGTCCTGCATGCAGCCAGGCCATACTTTCCTCACTCCTGCCCCAGTCACTTCAATTAAAATTCCACCATCAGGGCTAAGGTGAGGGGAGGCAGGAGCTGACTTGTTTTTAGGGAGAAGTGAATTTTCTGCCAGAATGAGCCTTTTCCCAGGGTGAGCTCAGGAAGTGCCCCCTCCCCACCAGGATGGTGCAGAAAAGCCACAGGTAGAAATTGCAAAAAGTAATCAGCATTGTTTGCTTCGGTTCCCCGAGGGCATCAAAGAGTTGAACAGATTGAAGTGGAAGCAAGGAGCCCTGCAGGGACAAAGCTGCAGTTCTCCCACAGCCCTTCTGAACTGCAGCCCAGAGCTCTCATTGGAGGCAATTAGTTAATGAAAATGAGGGGTTCTGATGGGACCCACTGCTGGCATCAGGGAGCAGCACGGAGCGGTGGGGAAAAACCTCCTGGAGGTGAAAGGCGGCCAGTGCAAGAGTGAAACCCAGTGGGGTCTTGTTAGCATGTGGAGTCCAAGTAATTCCAAATATTCTAAACAGAGGTCCCGTGAGCAGAGATACGAGGGAACCAAATTCTTTCGGCGTTTGCAATATCAGGCTGACTAAAAGAGCTGCTCTTGTGCAACGCTCTGCCGCACGGTTACTGAGCAGATGTTGCTGCTTTTGTAAGTGCTGCTCAGTTTCTGGTCTGTCTGCCTGTATGTAAATCAAGTGGCCCGTTAGAGGTGTTCATGTTCACAGTAATAAAAGGTGAGGTTGGAAGTGCTGAGGGATAAGCTATCTCCTGCAGTTACTGAAGGTACTGTCGCCTTATGGAGTGTGAGGACAACACCTTAAATGCACTTAACCTTGGTTGCAGGCAGCTTTTCTGGTAAGAATAAGGGAGCTGGACATGGTGGTGGGGAAGGCAGAGGAGAGCTGAGATGTGCTTTCAGAAAGGAAGTCAGCCTGAAATAAGTAAGTAAACAGTAAAATGTTACAAGGTGCGAGTCAAGGAAGAACCTGCTGTTTTCCCTGGCTCTCACTGTGACACAGCTATAATCCTTAAAGCCGGAATCATATCTGATGGGCTACAATAATCTTATTTTTTCTAGACATAGAACTCCCCAGTGCCTGTCTCCCCTAGGCAAAGAGGAATACCTGCCAAGCAAGCAATGCGCTCTGAAACTCAGCTGCTTTGGCATGGCAGCAAAACCACCCTGCACTAATGTGACGAGTGTGATGCTGATGGGACGTGTTCTGGCATGGCATCCGACTGAAATCTAAGTGGGAGCACTCAGGCACCTGACTGGTGGCCAGTACAGAAAAAAAACCTGGGCAGCCTGCATTGTAGCTGGTATAATTTCATGCCTGGTTACCAAGCAAGATGGTCAACTCCTCATCCAAGAAAGAGGTTTGAGTGTCTTCTGAGAGCGTGATTTCTTCCTGTCCAAGCAGAGAGTGTGCAGGGAAGAGCAGTGGCTTGGATTTTGTTTTCTTTGGGAGCCAGTATAACATCACTAGTTGTCTTTGTGCCTCTGTCCCTTTGCGTGATGGGACAAAACAGCCAGATCCAGCTTGGTGTTGGTGCCAGTTTTATCAATATGATGATTATATGCAGAAGAAAAGACCAGTGGTGGTTCTTGCGGTGTTTCAGTGGTGAATAGCAGTGAAACATGGCCGTCTCTTAGTATTGTGGTTGGTCTCCCCCAAGTGCTGCAGATTGTGCTGGGCAGCACCCCTATTCATGGAACCCTGCGTGCCCATGCACTCTGTGGTTAGCTAAAGTAAATCCTCATCTTTGGATGTGCTGGACTGTAACAGAATCTCTGTTAAATATTCCAGACCCTGTTCCTGAGCACTGCTGCTTGGACAATGCTGTTGTGTTGGTTTTGTATTTTTTTATTATTGTCATTTAAGTCTTCAAGTGTTTCGTAGAGTCCTACAGTGCTTTCTGCGTCCTCCTTTGTGAATCAAACTTGGAAATATCCCTCCAAACCCAGTCCTGCATCTCCCACCAGACAATAACAAGCGCTGGAAGCTGAACAGAGCCCATTGATATGTTGATGATCAGTATTTTTTTCGTTCTGATTAGCATTCAACCTGTGTCTTCTATAACATTTCAAACAGACCATGGGATTGTCCATTCTTCTTCCATCCAGTTGCCCGGTGGATTTGAACCTATCCTGCCAGGAAAGATGCTGGCACTGCCTCCTGTTCGGGCCATTGGCTCGTGGTGCTGTGATCAGAGGTAGATATGATCCAATTCAAGCTGTTTTTAGCTCCCCAGGAGCGATCCTGGGCTGCAGGTGACAGGCTGACAACACAGTTCCTCTGTGCCTGACCTCATGTGATGTGAGGGTTGTAATCCCTGCGCCCATGCAGAGACCTTGGAGGGCTGTGTGCTGCAGCCTTTGCTTTGAGAAGCTCCAGAGCCAAGAGGTTTGGGAGAGGTACAGTAAATAGTGGACACCACACAGTGTTGCATCCCTGCCATCGTCCCACAGCTGCACCTGCAGCTCTTGGGGACTGGAGCTGTGCCAGGAGGAGTGGGGAGAGCAGGGGACAAACAACCTGGGAGGGGACCTAATCCAAGTTTTATTCCCCCTTATGCAATGAGGATGACCTTGGCTAATTTAGGTTTCTCATAAATGTTACCCACTCAGCAAGCTGCTGGAGGAAACTGCTGGCAGTATCTGCAGGTAATGTTAATAAATAAACAAGTGATTACTGCAGCACTGCACTTACCTCTATGCACGTGCAGGGTGGCTGCGAGGAGAGCTCAGGCAGCAGCTCCCTGTTCCTTGGGGCAGCAGGGGCTGGGAGCTTCCCAGTGCTCCCCATAGGCACAGCACAGGACCTGGGCTTTTTTCTTGTCCTTTTTTCAAACTGCTTTGTAGGAGATGCTCGGTGAAATGGTCTTTGTTAGGGCTGGCTATGGCATTCCTTCACCAGCAGACACTTCATCGTGGTTGCATGCCATGGGTGATATGTTACAGCAGCAGAGTTGTTGCTTACAGCCCCAGAAAGCCCTGCTGTGAGCTCCTTGGAGCAGTTCAGTGCTAAATCTGTTGTTGAAGTCCTTACAGGGGAAATCCTTGTGGCAGAAGGATATCAGGTTTATTAATTGGTCTAATTTCTCAGCCTAGCAGAAGAGGTCTTAAATCATTCCAGAAGTAGAGAGTCAGCTGCAGGTACGTTTATCTTTAATGAGATAACATTATAATGAAAGAGAACATTTTAGCTAAACAGAAATGTCTTAATAAATGCCTTTCCCAATCCTAAAATGCAGTGATTTTTTTTTTTTTTTCCTCTTGCATTTTCTTTTTTTCTTCCCCCCTGAGGGCAAAGCCTTGCAGAATGCATCTGGACAGTGAATGTTCTTTTGTTGGTATGAACTCACAATCAGCGAGGTGAAATTTGCTCTGTGAGGTGTTTGCATTCAGTTAAAGCTCTTTTATATATGACATTTATTGTGCAATAGCAACTGCCTTTAAAAATAGCATGTAAGGAAGGCTTCATTTCATATGAGCTGTACGTAGCTTCCTTTTAAATATGTCAGTGCCACTTGACAAAGGCTGAGTGCCTTCCTCACCATTGCTGCTGCCCCTTCCCATGTGGGCTGTGTGTCTGTGAGCTCAGGGAGCAGCCTGCTATGCCAGTGACAGAGGTGTGTGTGTCTTTATGTGCTCTTCAAGCTGTGTGTAACGCCCCCTTAACGCAGTGAAGATGTCTGTTTTGTAGCTCATGGATGAAGTTGGGAGCTCCGTCGAAGCAAGAACTCCACGCAAGGCTTTTCCCAGCACCCCTCTCCCAGTGGGAGCTGATGCGCTTGTAAAAATTGCTCATCCGTTCAGTAACACCACCACAAAGACCTCCTGTGCTGCATAGTCCAGCAGCACTCTGCTCAGTGAGAGGTGGTGGGCTCTGCTCCCCCCTCCTGCTGCATTTAGTGGCCTTTTCCCCAATTTTCCTTTCATTCTTCCCCTTCTCTTCTTTTGCAGATAGATTTGGGCCACTGCTTTTAAAATTGTTCCAGTTTCCACCTTCGATGGCTGAGGCTGCTGGAGCTGCCTTGCTTCTAATGCTATTCAGGATGTACTTTTTTTTTTTATAATCTTTTTTTTTTTTCCCTTCCTCAGTCAAGTCTACAAAGAATACTCTGTTTTATGTGCTTTATGTGTATGATTTCTCCTTAAAGGACGACTCATTTCCTCTACTTTAGAGGTATTTTCTTAAATCTGTCACTTCCTGTCTCTTTCTTGGCCGTCTGATTTGCCAATTTTTTACATTTTTTTCCTTTTTGTAACTGTTCCACTCATTAACTTCTCAGATCCTTTGGGAATTGCATTTTGCCCAGGCGAGGTGAAACTCCCTTTTTACTCTCTGGCAAGAAATATTCGACAATTCATTTAATTGCTATATTGGCTTCCAAGCAGAAGCAGGCTGGGAGGACTGCAGGGGAATTAATCATGCCCGTTTAACAGAAGGGATTGAAAACGTGGAGGCTGCACTCAGGACCTCAGCAAGGGCTGAGATGCACGATAGCTAGCAGGGGTTTGGTATTTTAGCATCTTTCAGTGCCATTTCTTGCTGGCTTTCACAGCACCCTTCTGCCTGAGGAGCGGAGCACGCCCTGCCACGAGGCAGCAATGCCTCCTCTGCTCTGCTGCGAGGTGAGGCTGCAGGGGACTCCTCAGAAAGCAGCACAGAACGCATGGGCAGTGATGCCCAAGGATGGAGGTGTGGGGTTCAGCTGCACACAGGTCCTTGTGCTTACCTTTGTTCCTCTTGCCCTTCTTCCAGCATGCACGCTGCTGCCTTTTTGGGTTCAGCTGTGTCTTATGTGTGCACAATAGGAAATAAATTTTGCTGTAACAGAGTTCAGTTCAAAACAGCAAGTGCTGCTGTGTCAGATAAGATTTAAGGTGTTGTTTATAGTGTAACAGAAATACAGCTGGGCTACCAGAGTTACTTCTAAACATGGCCTGGCATCAGGCTGACTTTGCCTATGGTATAGGTGGGTATGAATTGGTCAGATAGCAAAGTTACACTGGCTTACATCAGCATAGATCAGACTCATAAATCTGGCTTGTGGCTGTCATGTGCTGCAAGAAAACAGAGGTCTAAAGGATGGTGGACCCTGTTCAGAGAAAGGGAGTCCCTTCTTTAGGAGCCTCTGCCTGCAGAACTACAGCTCTTAGCTGCAGCGAGCTCTGCTTCGTGGGACTCCAAAGGCATTCTTAACAGCTTCTGTAATTCTCCCACGTAGCTGTTCTGTGCCTGAGACTGGCAGGACTTTAAAGCTGAGTGTCCTGGGCTGTTGCAGGATGGGGCTGCAGTGCTGACTCTTCCATTATCCGTCTGGGAATCTCCGTTTGAAATGTGCAAAGCCCTTTATAAATAGTGTCTCGGGTGGGATGTTGAGCTGCTGATTGTGATTAACTATCTAAGATCAGCTGTCTATTGCAGATGTCAACGATGTCTTGCATGCACTGTGACTTAGGAAGGGCTTCTGTAGCAGATTTTGTGTCTGGGGAGAAAGGAGAAGCAATTTGGCTGGGGACAGATAGCACTGCATGGCACCAGTGGCATGCTGGTTTGGTATTTGGAGGTTAAATGAAGTGTGTTTGGGGGGGGTGGGAGAATGAGAAATTACAGATATGAAGAATGTTCTCACATAGAATAATAATCAGTGGTTTTATTTATACACTGATAAATACCACTGCTTATAAAACACAGCATTAAAGTCTCCAAGATATCCATCACTTCCCTGTGAGCCTTTGGTGAACGCAGTGAGATTTCCCCCTTGTTGGCCACGTGTGAATTCAGACGTGCACGTGATGGGGAAGAACCTTATTTCCACAGTGCAGGGCACGATCTGGGAAGTAAAGCAGCCCTGGTTTGTCTTCACATTGTGCTGCTGAACATAGCCCTGCCCTCTTAATACACTTTCTCATGGTTACGTTGCACAAACCACAAAGCTTCCAGTTCCTCTAATCAATTCAGGTTATTGCTGCTTTTGTTGCTCGGTAAATGTTAGCATTCTGAGAACTGCAGTCACTTTCCCTTTATTTATAGAGCAGTTTAGCCAAGCCAATATAAACCATAACTGTCTTTGAGCTTTGTTGATTTTTTAAAGTGAGTCAGGAGTTGCAGGGCAGGTGTAAGTGGGAACCCATCGGTGGTTTGTATGGTCGTTCTGGACACCGCATGGTTTGGTACCTTCATAGTGAATGAAAGCAGTACTATCTTGCCCATGTTGCCATGTAAACCGAGATGTCAGATGTGTGGGTTGCATAATATGCATTAATTGCAGAGATGGCAGAAATGCCATCGTGCAAAGTGCTGGGCGCAAGCTTTGCCCTACGCATGGGAAAAGTAGCGGAGAGAGCATTTACACAGCAAAATTGAAGTTCCCCAGATGGAACGGAGCAGAGTGGTTTTGTAGTAGGAGAGAGTAAAGGGACAACAGTGATGTCTGTAACCCTTCCCTTGCCTTAAAGGAGAACCTAAGCCTTCCTCCTGTGAGTGCTCTGGGTGGTTTGGTGCATCCTCACCACTCCTACTTTTCTTCGCTGTTCACATGGGAGATCTGTTTTTCTGCTTTAGGCTGTAACTGAACGCTTTTGCTTAGGAAAAACACAGAAGAACACCAGATTTCCACAGTTCACAAGTCCCTTCTCATTTGAATTACTACTTTGCAAATATTTGTAAACGTCTGTATAGATCATCCCTTGGCTCCTTTGGAATTCGTGTCATTTCTGCTGCCTTCCTCTCTCCATTCAGGACCCGCCATGCACTGGGGCTGCGTGTTACTGTGCTGGATTCCCCCCCCCAGCTCTTCCAGCTGCTCTGCAAGGACAGTGGGTGCAGTATGGCAGTGATGGCAGGTTAGCTGACACCCTTAGGCTGGGGAGGGCAGGGCTGCCTTGTGTCTGCCACCCGGTATCTCAAACTGTATGGCTGCCCTACAGCCTGGGACCATTTTCCATGTCCCTACTTCTCCACTGGTTTTGATTTCTGATTCTTTTTAGTTTTCCCCTGTGCTCAAAGGACTCGTTTTCTTTCTGGTGCAGTGCATTTGTGTAGCACAGGCAGTGGTGTTCAGTCTGCTCCATCCCATTTTCCTCCTCTTATTGCCACCTGGAGGATCTCAGGAGCTCATTTAACAGCCCTCTGCCTTTACTCTCTACCTGGTAATATTTTTCTTTGGATTCCTGTCATCCTCTGGAGCATTGCCTCTTACTAATTGAGAGCTGACGCTAAGTAGGGCAAACATTGTAAAGGGCAGCTTTTCCGTGAAGAGCTCTTTAATTGCCAGTGGGAGAGAGCTCTATCTGAAGTGTTTCCTTTCCCGTCACTTAATGCAGGTTCAGGTATTGCCCTTCCTGTTGGTAAGGGAAAACACGTTAGTAGGAGTTAGTATTTGAAGGTAATGATTAATGAAGCTTCGAGGTGTAGGGTTGGTTTTGGTGTCAGGAAATGAAGTGGGCGTCCAAATGCGTGTATTCCAGTATGCTGGCCCCTCCCTGAAGGCATTTAGGGCCAGACTGGATGAGCCCTGGGCAGCCTGATCTGGTGCCTGACGAGTGGTTGGCAGCTCTGCCCATGGCAGGGGTTTGAACCAGGTGACCTATGAGGTCCCTTCCAACCCGAGCCATTCTGTGATTCCACATCCTCCTCTTTGTCTGGGAACCAGCATTGTTTGGTAGAAAACTTCCTTGACCGAACTGCCGTTAAATCTTGTTGAGCTCTCAATTTATAGACGGGGCTGTGTTGCTTATAATTCAGATGTCTCCTCTGGCTTCCTCCCTCTCCCTTCTCTCCCCATGTGCCCTCTACAGCACTGCAAAAGGGCACTGCGGCAGCGAGGGAACATCTGAGCAGCAGCGCGGCGTGAAGCTGAGAGCTTTTTAAATCTAATGAGTTAATATCCTTTGGTAGAGAGCCGTGGCCTGGGGCTAGTTGTGTGCAGGTGCGGAGGAAGGGAAGGCACATCTGCTTTTGCTACTGATGTCTAATGGTGTGAGAACAGTTTCTAGGTTGTTCATTTTCACGGTGATCAATAACAGGGATGAGTAAGGGCTGCTGGCTCTTCAAGTGTTTGCCAAGTGTGTGTTTCTCCTCTGCAGGAAAGCTTTGTGTGCTTTGAAGTCTGGTTAAGGGAGAAATAAAGATGCTTGCTTCTCTGCTTTAGATGCTGCTTTTTGCAGTTCTGGCTTACCTGGGTCAGGGCTTGATAGACCATAGGACTGTGTCATCTGAAATTATCTTAATAGGAAAAGAAAAACTTACCTGGTTTTACTGAATACCTTCTGTTGTTACGTCTTACAAAAGAGTGGATATACATGTATCCCAAATACTTGCAATACTGCAGACTTCTCAAGATGCTGGAGCTGTAAGGGCAGTGTGAAGTTACTCCTTAACCCTTTTTCCTATCCAGGATTACAGCTCCTGCAATACAATCAGCCATGAAAAAGGGATTTTTGCAGCCACGCTTTGTCCTTTCTGTATTGTAAGCACAAAGTTAAGCATGTTTATGCTTGAACATTACAACACAATGGAAAATTGCTGTAGAGCTGATTAACTTCTTGAGACAGAGCTTGGCTTCCTGGGCTGCAAAGGTGTTTGCCTGCCCAGAGCAATGCTGCTGAAGGCTTCAGCCTTGCTGTGTTGTGCAGCAAGTTTGGACAGCAGGCAGAAAGCAGCAGCCCTGCGTGTCAGACTGGCTGCTTTGTGTGCTCGGGTGAAGCTGGAAATAATAAAGGCTGAGCAGAAGGGATGTCTGAAGATCTTGGGGGAG
This sequence comes from Centrocercus urophasianus, assembly GCF_019232065.1. Lineage (NCBI taxonomy): Eukaryota > Metazoa > Chordata > Aves > Galliformes > Phasianidae > Centrocercus > Centrocercus urophasianus. The sequence goes on from NW_024884789.1 coordinate 2,336,085, forward strand.
ACTCACGTGCTTTTTTCTTTTTGATCTTTTCTTGGTTTTGTTGTTGTTGTCTTGGCTGACTTTTTTCTTTCTTTGTGCAAGGATTTTTATTTTCACCTTTTGTTTCTTTTAATTCAGGCGTTCAGGAAAGCTGAAGTCGGAATTGGCTTGTATTGATGGCTAGATAGAGCTGAGGAGGAGACAACCAGCATTTCTGTCAGAAAGCAAGTATTCATTAAGTCAGTAAATCCCCCTATGACACGTTAATCCTAAACTGGAGCGTGAAGCCTCATGCAATGAAACAAATGACCCCCACATTAGGGAGGACTCTCGGAAGCCTCTTTTAACTGCTGGAAATGAAGACATGCTAACGTGCTGCTCATTCCATGAATGTTTCCCAGTTGTAAGCCATAATGGGCAAATACATCACCTTTCACCACAACTGTGATTAAGCACTGTAGTGTTGCTGAACCAGTGTACAGAACTCCCTGAGAGTTCTCAGCAGTGTGATGCGATGCCTTTCTTCTCTTCTTAACTTTTGCCACAGCCGAAATGCAAAGCTTGGGGCTCTGTGCTGCAGAGAGCTGTAAACCCAAAGTGTGTTTCCTTTCAGGAATGTTTTTTCCTGTTCCACCCTTGGACTCCTGCTGCTGTCAGTAGTTGTTCCAGTGGGTGACTGTGTCAAAGCAGGTGCACGAAAATGGCCCTATAGGGTCGCATGTAGGAAATGCACTTATTCTGCACCGCGTTTGCAAGCAGCAGTTTGTTGGGTAGGGTTTGTGCTTGGTGTATTCAGTCTGCAAGAAGGAAAGGATGACATGCACTGGAAGGGCTGTTTCCTCGATGAGGTGTTATCTGTTCATTATCATTTTGGTCTGCTGCCCCGTTTCCCTGCATGTGGGCTCCAGATGTGTTTGCTTTGCAGCACCGCTGCCCTCTGACGCCGAGGTATGACCTCACCCCTCGCCTCCCGCTGTCTCTGCCTCTACTTGCCTGTTGCCTGTCACCTTCCTTTTGCATTGTAAATTCTGGAGGTCAGAGAGAGGTTGGGGCTTTTTTACTATTAATTTTTTTTTTTGTTCCGCATTCACTTTGTTACCAAGCCTGATGAGTTCCCATCTGGGCTAACAGAGCCTTAAGCTATCCCCAGACCGTAAATTATGAACAGAATTGTCTTCAACTCGCAGATTCTGAGCAAATCTGTCTTGGAGGTGGTGATTAGAGCTGAGGTTGGTTGTCTGACGAGTGTGAAGTTCTCACAGCTGTCTGGCAGAGCGGTCTGCTTCCTGCAAGTCTTCCTTGTACAGTTGGCTCTGACTCCATGGTAATAAAATATCTTTTGACAAGTTCTTTTTCTTTTCTCTCCCTTTTTTTCTTAAGTTCTGTTTCACCCTTCCCTGACTCCAGCACGTGGTCTGGGGTGTTTCCCTGTAGGACAATGAGAGAATCCTTGACTTTCTGGCTGTGGTATTACTGACCCTCTCACTGCTTGAGCCTCACCACCTCTTGGGCAGCAGCCTTTCACTTGGATTTTAGGGCAAAACTGTGCCTAGGACCTGCTTGGATCTTGACCTCGTTGCTTAGTTTTGCTCTCTGTAAGGAATTGTTCATGAAGTGCTGAGGACTCTTGTGTGGATTAGTCCCCAAAGTATTATGTGCTACAGAAATGTCAAATTATTCCAGACTCTTACCAGGAAAAAACTTTGGAAATAGAATTGTCCATAATTGGGTATGTGCACAGGGATCCGTGCAGGGTGTGGGTTTCAAAGACACTTTTCTCTGCTTTTAATGTCAACCTACATCTATTTAAGGGTGGTTTTTTGTTTTTTGTTTTTTTTTTTACTGTGGGAGAACAAAAAATAATATGGTTTGATATAATGCTAAAATTCCAGTCAAATGCAAAATTGCCTTGCTCATTTAAGGCCCTAGGTTAGTCAGCCAGGGCTCAGTTTGGATTCTTTCACTTCCTTTTTTTAAGGGAGGAGTAGGGAAACTGCTGTTTAAAATATCTCAGCCTTTTATTTATGATTCTCTTCCAAGCATTTAGCAGTGCTGAGTGTCGTGGTGAGGATTGTACTCATCCAGCACATGCTCCCAGCCTGTTTTGCTCTTGCTATTCAGGTCCTTCTGAAAGGTGTGTGTGAATAAGCCAGCGAGGGCTCTCCAAAGGACGGCTGCTACCAGAGGTGGTGTTTCCTAGAGCTGCACCTGTGCAGCTCAGCCATTCTGCAGGCTGTGGTTCTCCTTGCTGGCTCTACGTGGCACATCACCGTGGAACACCGGGCAGCTGGGCTGGAACCTGCAGCTCTGCTTGGCAGGAGATCAGGCTGCTGAGAGCTGCAGGATGTGAGGCCAGACACAAGGATGGGCACAGCTCTGGGTTTCCTCCCCTGTTCCTTGGCTGTAGTTTGCTGTGGTCTCCACTCCTTCGTCTGAGAAATCACAGAAGCCAGCTGTCTGTGCTGACGTTTTTCTTCTCTACAGCTTGCTGCCTGTTGTTGGCAAGGATCTCCTGATGCTGCCATGGTTTGGTTTCCTTGGGTAAGGTGACCAAATCCTAGGAGCAATTGGCCAGGAGGGTGAATCATCTGTATTTCTACCCACAGAGAGTGTCTGTGAAGGGAGTCCTAATGTGTATCCCTACCAGAACATATCCAGCCATTAAAAGTGAACCTGTGTCTCATGTCTAGCAACAACAGTTACAAAACAGCCATTTGCTCTTCTTGGTGCTGGTGAGATTACATCTGAATGGCTCCAGTGGTCCTTCACCTATGTCATAGGATAGAAAACCAAGTGATCAGCAAGAGATGCTTGCTGCCCTGCATGCATCGCACAGGTCTGCTGTGCTGTTCACCACGTGAGCAGCCTAAGGCTTGGGTCACCTCTGTTCTTACTAAGGCTGGGGAAGGACTCTGGGGCAGACATCTCCTTGTGGGGCAGGGAAGCAGAGGTTGGTGAGAGGTGACGCTGTATGCTTTCCATACACAGATGGAAGTTTTCTTACTATATGAAAAAAGGCTTGCAAACTTTTTGGTATCTTCAAGTGCACCCTCCAAAGGTACATTCATCATTTGACAAAGTAGCGTTGAAGCCTGGACAGCTGGAGGTTACAAATGGAGTGAGGTTTGGAGGAGGAGCCAAGTTCTCTAATTTTTCTGATGTTATTTAGTCTGAGCAGAAAGGTTTTCAGGCCAGCACTGCTTCTTCAGGCTGGAAAAGGCAACTTAGATGCTGAAAGCTTGTCAGCCTCTTTGCTCCCCAGCATTCCTGCTTCTTGTTTGTATCAGTTGGTCTAATAAAAGATCTTACATCTCCTGAAAAATGTTTCCTCACTAAACATTTCAGCAGACTGGCTTGGATTTGTCAAAACTGTCCAGGCAAATCGGGCAGATTTCCACAGCACTCCTATGTGGTGTTTAAAACACGAGGATGTATTTGGAAATGCTGTTCAACTTTTTAAAAGTGGGTGGTAAAGCATTGTGGACAAGACAGTGGCCTTTAATGCTTTAGTTACTGAAAACCAGCCTCTACAAACAGTCCTACAGCAGATGTTTGCTTTGCCTTTCTCCCTTCTTTTGCAGCTGGGCTGTTCAGCTACCAGAGGCCCTGCTGCTTGTCACCTGGTGTTAACTGCAGCAATCCGTGTGCCCTTCTGCAGAAATCCTTGCTTTATTTCTTTGTGTCCACCTAACTCCTCAGTCTCTCTCTTTTACATCAGATAACCACACGTTCCTGTCTTTCGGAAGCGCTGTAATAAGGGCTCAGCCAGCAGCTCCTTGTGTAACATGAGTTAGCTGTGCCCTGATCAACACTTGGTGCTGGCAGACCTGATAATCCCACCAGGACAGACACATCAAAAAAACATCTCTCAGAATAGCATGGACGTGGAGCAAGGGATGTGAGTCCAGCGTTGCTTTGTCTGTGTCCCTGGCAGAAGTGCTGTGCCAAGGTGTCATGCACACACAGCATCTGAAACGCTTTGCTTCTCAGCTGTTGTGTTTGTGGCATTAGCAGACAACTCGTATTCTTGACCACTGTTTCTCAAACCCTTTCTGCAGGCGAGCCTCGAGTGCTGCTTTGAGGATTGTGAAGCCATCAACATTCTCGTGACAAATTCTGACCTTTGCAACAAATTGTGCTTGGTCATATTCACAGAGTGCGGGGAGCTCTGGGCTTGTTCCTTCCATAGAAGCGCTGTGAGGGGATTCAGCACCCTGCAAGGCACCAGTTCTTGCTGCACTGTGTTGCTGGACTAACAACCAATCTTTGTCAAACTGACAGTACTGGGATCTGTGCTACGTGAGGCGGCTCAGATGATGTGTTTAATTTTTTTCAACCTGCTGAAGGAAGGCATCTATTAGTTGGGTCTGGCTGCATGGCGTTTGTAAGGATCTGTCATTCAAGCGTGTGGTGGTCTGCTTTTAAGTGGCATTACTGTCTTTTAAAATTATGTTGGAACTTTGGCAGCCTATTGATGATGGTGATTTTTTTCAGACTGGGGGTAATTATAGGCTCACGAATAATGGGTCCTGTGGGCTGTGGGGCAGCATAAAGGGACTGAGCAGGAAGGTAGGGCAGAAACAAAGTGGAGGGGCTGAAGTGTGCTTTTAGCCAGAGCAAGAGTCAGTCTGGGTGTTGCTTTGCTGCCCTGCAGATCACCACTCTTGTTCTGCATAGCTCAGCCCTGTATCACCCCAGCAAGGAGAGCACCATGCAACGGCAGTAACTTGCAGTACAGAAGTTTTGCTGCTTGAGGAAGTAGGGGCAGCTGATTTTTCTCAAGCTGCTAATGCAGCCTGCTTTTAGGTATTGTCGCTATGATAGAAGCACCAAGGTTGCATCCCCAGGTTACAAAGCACAGGCCTGGCAGTAGACCTGGCATGGAGGGCACTGGGGAAAAATTGCTTTTAATTGCATTTGGCAGAATTGATTTTAACATCTTGTATGTTGTCGTTTTTTCCAGTCCCCAGACCCTAAAGGTACACGCTTAAATCTGTCACATCCACTTCTGGTGCTTCACTTCTGTCCCACTGACTTCCAGCTTCACACAGGTTTGCAGGTTGAATAGAAAGGCTTTTGTAAGCAGCATCCAGTATCTTTGGGAAAAATCTATGGAATTCATTGGCATGAATACCTGTCTGAAGATAGAAGATCATCCCAAAAGGTGCTTGTTCTCTTCGGCATCTGGGTGCCTGAGAGTGGGCTGTGAGATGGTTCCTGTGAAATCACCTTGTGGTTTTTGGTAGCAGAGGAGGGCTCTGCCTGCAGAGGCAATTTCTTTTTCTGCTTGGGTAGGTTGTTTTATTTCTGGAGCCCCTGAACTTCTCAGGAAGGACTGACTGTAGGAGTTCAGTGGAAATGGCAAATGTAATGGCTTCTGAAGCAGCCAAGCGTTTCATTGCTTCATGTCCTGCCCTCTGCGGAGGTTTTCTGCTGCTATTGTTGGTGACATTTATAGCTGTTGCTAACAGGGAAAGGGTGAAAAAAGAGACTTGTTATTTCTGCTGTCGTTGCAGCACTCAGGACATCAACTTTAGGAAATTAGATCTGGAGAGCTTCTGTTGTTTGCTGTTAGTCTTCCTTCAAATGCATGCTCCCCCAAACCTCCCGGGCGCTCCTTGCTTCTGAGCTGCCTGCAAAGGGACCCAGAGTGCTGTGCTCTTCCCTACAGGAGAGGAGTTCCCAAATGAATCACAGAATCACTAAGGTTGGAAAAGACCTCTAAGATCATCTAGTCCGACTGTCAGAAGGTTAAAATGATGTGAGAGCCTGTAAGAATCCGTACAGCACGCTGGTAGGGAAGGAGTAAATGTGCATAGTTGAGAAATGCAGCATTTGGTGTACAAATTTCTTTAAAAAAAAAAAAAAGGAGGAAAATTGGCAAGGAAACAAAGGCTGAAGCTTGCAGTTCTTGCAGAGAGCGGTGCTGAAATCTGCAAGCTCTCTTGAAATAATGGCCTTTAAAGGGAGACTTGTTCTAGCATCACAGACCTCATATTTCTTATTGGCCTGGCATATTGCGTGAGCCTTATGTTTAGCAACCCCTTGCCATGTCTCAGCGCTTACACAGGGTTTCATCACGCTGAAAGCATTCAGGTTCATGTAACACTGCTGCAAGCAATGCTCTCTTGCCTGCTTTTTGCCTGCATCTTGCTCTAACAGAGCCGAGTGGAGCAGAGCTCTGACTGGAGCCACGTGCACGGCACTGGGACACACGTTTCTGCACGCACACCAGGGACAGTCCCAGGAAGCTCTGTCTTCTGTAGCTCTTTGAGGTTTGCCCATCTTTGTAGAAGGTACAGCTCGGCCTTGCTGTGAAGCAACGATGCAAAGAGGAAGGCAGATATTGCTCATCTGTTGAAAATACGTTTTGAAACGTGGTGTCATGCTTTCCTACTTTGTAGCGCTTGGTATGGTGCCAGACTTTGTCTTCAGTCAGAACAGCCCCACAGAATTTGGAGAGGAGTTTTTTTTCTTAGCATCTCAGTCTCTTGTAGTTCAGGCAGTTTACTTGAGACGGCATTTACTTCTAAATGCTGCTTGGAAGGCAGTGCAGTGTTGGAGACTGCAGAAATCTGGGAAAGCTTTGCTGTTTGCTGGAGATGTCTGGGGGAGTAAAATGGGGAATAAAGTGGTTCTGGATTGAGCTTACATTGTCATTCAACCCAGTTTCCTCAGAGGTCTTAAGGGATGCTAAGGTGTAGAAGCCCTTTTTTTTTCTTCCTTTCTTTTTTTATAAATAGCTATTGCCAGTTGTCTTTTTATGTTGTCATTATTTTTAAGTGCATTGCAGTGGCAAACTGCTAGCACTTTTCCCCCATGATTTCTTCCAGAGTCCTTCCTTTATTCGTGCTTTAAATATTAATACAAGGATTAATTCCTATGGAAACGCCGTGGAAGTCTTTCATGGTAATGATTAAAGGTAACACTTTTTTTCTGTACTACTCCTGAAACTCTTATCTAATCTCCTTTGACAAAGCTGAAGGTTGCTGCCAGTGCCCTACCAGAATGAAGAGGCAGGGGAAGCGGTGACCCAGCTTCAGAATTTGGTTCTTGCTGGTTTTCAGCCCAAACTCTTCCAGCACTATGAAGTAAGAATGGTTTCTTTTGCCATGCGGGCACAGAAGAATGAAATTCTGTGTTTGAGCTTTAAATGGATTTGCTGGTGTGCACTTACAAGACGTTAAGGCTTTGATGGGGGGAACTTCTATTGCAAGGAAAAGGAGACGTGCAGTAGTTTTTGGCTTCCATTCCCAGTTACATTTTGGTAGAATTAACTTGATTTCCCTCTTTTCTTTTAGTTCTGTTACATGTGCAGCTGGGAATCCAGTAACAGGCGTGTTTGAGCCCACTGTCAATACCTGCTGGTTTGCATAATTTCGATTGTGTTTCAAGGTCCTATTAATTAAATGCTGGTCACATCGTTAGGCCAATGTTCCAATCCATATCTTACCTAAACTTTGTCCTGTCCTCGCCCCAAGACAATGACCTGCACCTCTCCTATAGCATAGGATGGGTGAGGCACTGGTTGGTTTGCGCACGTGTTGGGTGAATCCCTTGTTTGCATGTAGATTTCTGCTCATGCAAGCATAGATAAGGACTGGGTGGTAGTCATTGATGTGAGAGAAGGTTCAGTGGTGTGCTGAATTCACTCAGGTAATAGTCTGGGGACTTTGCAAGGAAGATTCATGACCTCCTGGTGGCACGTGAACCAGTCGCGTGCCCATACAGCAGTGGTGGCCAACAGCTGCTTTGGGCACAGCTCTGTCAGGAGGTGGAGGGAGGTGTGAGGGAGGTGTCCTCTGGGGTCCTTCCCCACTGCCCAGCCCTACCGGGGCACTTTGTCCTGTGCTGCGTTCCCCAGCGTGAAAGAGAATTGGATGTGTTGCAGTCCAGTGACGGGCAACGAAGGTGGTGAGACTGGAGAAGCTGATGCCTGGGGAGAACTGGACAGAGCTTTAAGGCTCAGCCTGCAGAAAGGAGGCTCTACGTTAAAGGATTATGAGCTGATGTAGGTCAGTGAGGAGGACCCTGCCAGTCTCCCTTAAGCAGCAACAAGAGGCAACGTAAATTTGTGTATAGAATCATCTAGGCTGGAAAAGGCCTTGAAGAGTTAAACATAAAACATCCTTGTTGCAAAGGTGGTTGAAACCTGAATGTGGTCCCGTGACCAGTGCAAGTTCCCTGTTCTGAGCAGCGTCTGCAGAACTCCCTCCCAGCTGTGGGCTTTGTTACAGTTAATGAGGTTTCCTAAATGGCCTTCGATATTGGAGTTCACCATTTTGTAAACGGCTGAAAAAGGCCATCTTATTGCAGTTCTGTTGCAATCAGAGGTCTATTGCATGTGTGAACACAACTCTAGCTGAAATTGCTCGCATTTAACTTGGGTCCAAGTTACACGCTCATAAAATACTTGAGATGTGGATCTGTTGGCTGCAAATTGGGCAAGGCATTCGAATTTGGGTTGTGTGTGGTAAACCTCTATCTGTGCAATATGAGGGCAGGGAAGCATTTATTGCTAATGGCCCAGTAAATGTTTTCAACACGTTTGACTGGCTGCATCTTGACACATACTTGTTGCTGTGTGTATTGTGCTGTGCATAATAAACTAAAATAATATGGCTGCTGGCCATATGTTTGCTGTCGTTAAGTTAGGACGGCAGAGATTTTTAGAAGAGATAGAAACCTTTGGCTTCAGTCCTCCCTGTGTGTGCCAGGAGAAATTGCACTTGTTGTTGGGGCTTGTGGTCTGAAAGTGGAGGTTGAAGCATTAGAAGTCCCAGGTTTGTCGTGATGCACCATCACACATGCGGCCTTTCCTCATGAGGCTGGTTCAGAACTATTTTGTGTGTTCTGCACCAAAAAGCATTGCATGAGTCCGTTAAAAATGATAGTCTGCAAATGGATGTAGTAGGTTTGTGGGGAGTGACCCAAATCCTTTCTCTGTTAATTTGAAATACTGCCTCAGAGGCATTCACACATTACTAGAGCGGTACGGAAGGAGTTGTTACTGCCATGTGGGTGAAATGACAGTCTGCAGTAAATGGGGTGGATTGTGAGAACTGCCTTCTTGTAAAGACACGTCAGGATAACAAGCAGCTTGATGGGTGACTTTCCTTTCTGGCCTCTTGCAGTGCTTTGAAAGCCTGGGTGGTCACTTGCAGCGTCAGCATCTTCCTTTAAAAAACAGAAAAAGGAGGGGGGAAAAAAAGACCTTTTAAACAACTGTCAGTCCAAGAGGCCATAAAGGGGAACAAAGCAAGATGTGGCAGGTCGGCGCCCGGCCGCCGTGTGCGGGACAGCTCGGAGGTGCCATCCAGAGGGCACAAGTGTGAGTTTGGGGTCAAAGCACGTCCTTTGGGGCACCTATCCAGCACCACGTGTCTCTGGCAGCTCTGCCAATGGAGATGCTTCTGCAGCGGGGTTGGAGGCGTATGGCCAGTGCTGGGGTTTTGCCTTCTAGGGCTTGAGCCTTCCACAGAGAGCTGCATTCAGCCGGGTGGGAAAAGGCATATATTCCCCACCTCCACTTTCATCTTTCTAGCTCTGAGCTCCCGTGGTTTTGGGGAGCAGATTCACAAGGACAACCCCACCTCAATGACTCTTCAAAGAGGGTCTGAATGGGAAGTGACCTGCTTACATCCCATCAGTGGGAACAGCTGTTCTCAAAAGGGCCCCACTGCTTTTCTTTTTCCTCTCCTTTCCTAAAGTAATAGAAACTGTAAGGAAGACCAGGGCTTTGCTTGCAAAATCCAATCGTTTAAGTGGTTTTTCCGGATGCTGTGTTTTATCTTTTGGTGATTAAATGCCTGTCTACAGAGGAGAGAAACATGATGGATTAAAGTGCCCTGTTTTTCTCTGATTACGTAAGGGCTGATTTGTATATAATCTAAGAGTGAAAATGTTCCCAAATGAACTATTACATATGTTTAAGACCTTCACAGTTTGTCTTAAGGAGGAAACAACATAGATTTGGGGCAGACGTGCGAACATGGTCACATTACATTTGCATCTTCATTGGCATCTTCAAGACAGGGCTGTGCTGTGTTTCGTGAACCTTTATAGAGATGTCTGTGTATTTATCTCTTTTTAAACGGGGAATGTGGATTGCAGAGGAGAAACGTTTCATTGCAGCATCACTGGCACTGGATGATTTTAAAGGTCCCTTCCAACCCAAGCCATTCTGTTGTTCTCTCATTTAGCATGTAGGGGTGGTGGGTGTCCTTTCAGGCAGGAAGGATCACACAGAGAACATGTTTTGAAGCAAAATGTTCTCATTTCACCCAGAGGATGTGTGAGAACTTCAGAGGGCCCACGGCTGGGCTAACAAACATTGTGTGGTTTCATATGAAAAATGTGAAGTTCTGTCTATGGGGTGGAATTACTCCTGTGTTAGTACAAGCTGAAAAGGACCAGCCCAGAGAGGCTGTGGATGCCCTATCCCTCGAGGTGTTCAAGGCAGGGTTGAATGGGGCCCTGGGCAGCCTGGTCTAGTATCAGATAGGGAGGCTGGCAGCCCTGCCTGTGGCAGGGGGTTGGAGCTTGATGATCCTTGAGGTCCCTTCCAACCCAAGCCATTCTATGTTTCTGTGACGACCTGGAGCTGTGGGGAGGACATGTGTGAGTCCTAATTGCAATGAGCACACATAGGGCTAGATGTTTATTACCTGCTTCTAGAGCCAGCAGGAAGGAAGCTCGTATCTCCCTCTGCTTGGTGCCAGTGGATTGCACCTATTTCCTTCTGAGCCCAAAGAGTTCTGGTGAAACTGGAAAAGGTTTAGCAGGAGCCCACCAAGATGGCCAGAGACCTTCGAGTCCCAGACATCCTCCAGTGGGAAGCTGAGGGAGCTGTGAGGAAGGAGCTGAGGACCCATCTGACAGCCACTACAGCTGCGGGGAGGGCAGCCATAGGGTTATGGGACAAGCATCGTGCTGCGCTCGCATCGAGCAGGAGCTGGGGCAGAGACCTTCAGCCCTTCCACAGAGCACCCCCAAACCTCAGCGCAGAGCACACAGCAGCTGTCCGCCCCTGCTCGGAGGCAAACAAAAGCTGATCTGAGCCTGGATGTGGCTTTGTGCCGACGTCTCAGTGACTAATGCTGTGAGGGTGGGGGGAGGCATCGGATGGGGAACATCTGGGCTGTCACCGCACGGCCGAGTCGCTGCCGCTCCGGCCGTTGCTCCCGTTTCACATGGCTGTGCTTACGCTGGGTTCAGTGCTATGTTTTATTAACGTGGGTATTGTGGTGAGTGCTCCTTAGGTGGGAAAAAAAAAAAACAAGAGATCTTAAAATGCTGATCTGAAGGTGTCAGGAAGGAATTGGTGTGTGAAGGGCTGAAGCGAGGCATGTTCGCTGGGCTCGCATGCAACAGGGACAGCTTTGGGATGTTATTATCTGGGATGGATTTTTAGGCAGGAGGTGGCGAGGAAATGAAGCAGATCTTGTTTTCCCCTGTGACATAGATACTGCAGGCAGCCCTGGCAAAAAGTCTTGCCTTGTGAGAGGTATTGAATAAGACCATCTTTTTCTACTGTGAGGCAGAAACTCTTCAGCGTGTGTTTGGTGATTTTTAGGTTAAGAAGCACTTCTCAGCACCCCAGCAGCGTGTGGGATGCTTCCACAGTGAGAAGGAAGTCCTTGCTGAGGTTTGGGTTTGCCCTCTCGGGGCTCTGCATGGGACAGAGCAGTTCCATTTAGAGCTACTGAGGGAGATGTAGGGCCTGGCTTCTTCCCTTGTCAGCACAGACCCACAGCTACTTCTCTCCTCCTGTCCTAGGGGTAAGCCCTTCCCCCATAGGATACACTGTTTTGGTTGATTTGTGTTTGAATTTGCACTATTAAAAGATGCTAAAGAGAATGTGGCTTTAGGAAGGCAAAAAGCTGGGAGGCTTAGCAAGCAGTCAGCATCTTCGTGCTGTCCATTTCACTAACGATGGCTTAATTTAAGTGTCTGCAACTGCTTGTGAGACCTTTCTGCCTGTGGAATGACACAATGGAGCTCCGTTGGCAGTGCCGTTCAGCTTTGGCTTTCTTTTCAGCAGGCTGGCTTAAAGAGTTCCATCCAGCGTCGTGGCTTTTGGAGATTCATTTTTAGCACGCCGTCTGTCTGGCTCACTTTGCAGCATACAGCCAAGATTGGCGGTAGCTTAGATATGACCACTGTCTTACTTCCTTCTGTCTGAAGGATGGCCGCCAGATTGGGAAGGAGCGCGCATCGCAGCGCTGACGCACGTCGAGGGAAATCCGGGAGCTGTCTGCTGGAACAGCTGCCTGCCCTTTTTCTGAAGAAGACGAGGGAAAAAAAGCAGGGCAATGTTGAGCAACAGCCTGCGGTGCTTGAGCCACCGGCGCACAGACCCATCGTCTCCAGCAGCCTCTCTGTCAGATGTTTGATAAGCGACTCAGAGCGGCGCTGGGGAATTGGGAGCGTTTTTGAGATGTCCTGGTTTGCTCGGAGCCTCGGGATGAAGCGTGTGGGCGAATTCCTCCCAGTCACTGTTATTCAGAGCTTCCCGATCAGGAAGGGGGGAGGAAAGGAGCTGAATTTGTTCTTAAAGTGGAAAAAAAAAAAAAAAAAGTACTCGGCGTGCTTTTAGTTGAGAGTGATGCATTTTAATGGGTCTCATCCAGCTCACATTGCTGAAGAGGATTACACCGGTGTGGAGAAACCTTCCCGGTACAAACACCCTACCTGGTATAGTGCTGGAGGGATGCTCCCAGGCCTCAGTGCGCTCTCCAGCCGTGCCTGGCTTGAAGCATGTGTGCTGAGGGTTTGTGAACCCCCACTGCTGTCCCTGCATCCCCCTGCCGGCCCATTGAGTGGCTCCTCCTGGTTCCCCTCCCCAACCACATGCTTTTGCATGTGTCTGGGCAGTTGTGATAACGCTGCTCCGAAGCACAGGTGCTGGTTGTTCAAAAAGGAAAGTCACTCCCTGCTCATTAACCTCTTATTTCTGTCTCGTGCGTCATCGGTGCTTAATTATTGTTAATAATTATCAGGGAAGTTAAAGGACTTCTCCCCAGGAGTTTGTGGAATCACACCCAGAGCTGCACGTGCAGCTTCTCTCTGTACAGAAAGCAGATAGGAGCACTTGACTCCATGGTCACCAGGGAAATAACACAGTGAGGAATCTCACTGGGCTCGGTGCTACAGAGGCACGTAGGTAAAACGCTGTCAGTGTATGGAGCACAGCTTGCATATGCTTTCTAGCTCCTGTGCTTTGAAGGCTCCTAAGGCAGGACACTGGCATCTCTGCCTTACGATGGTGCACATTTTTAGCAGTTGTGCTTCCAAAAGCAAACCAGGTGAGCAGTCTAGACAGAGGTGACGGAGGATTTCCCTTCGGACAGGAACCTAGCAGAAGGCAGAAACTGGAGCAAGTCTGATGGGAGAGGACAGGCCTTGGGCTTCTGCTTTTCTTTTTCTGTCTTTATACTGTAGTTTGCTGGCAGTCCACCCAACCCAGTTGGCTGTATTAATTCTTCCTAAGTGAGAGCTTTACATGGGTGTAGCTCTCTCTTTTCTTTGGCAGCCAAACCGTTTTCATTTCCAAAGGCAGAGGGACAGAGCAGAGGAGTCTGTTTTATTTTTCTCTCGGTGCCATTCCGAAGTAGTGGAGCTTCAGCTAACTTAGAACTCGGATTTCAAATGGAATAAAAGAAATGTGGGGAAAAGGGACACAAATACAAACTGGGAAAATGGGGCGATGGCAGCGCTGCTGTCCCCCAGTGGCTCAGTGGGATGAGCCTCCTAAAGCACTGAGTGTTTGGGGATGGGAGCTGCTGTGGGTTCCTGTACTCAGTGTGGAAATCCCGTGGTTCTTTTTTGAGGAATACCTGGAGCTGTGTTAGTGTGGGGCCATGCCTTCCTCCCTGGTGTTGCAGGGGTGGGGATGGGGATCTCAGTGGTTCGGTTGGCCCTGCGGGGTTCTTTCTGTATGGGATGTCTGTCCTGTGTGGTCGGTGTGGCCCCGCTCTGAGCGCTGAAATGCTTGAGGGGAGATAATAGCCTGTAATCTGACAGCAGATCTAGCTATGCAGAGGACAGCTCATGGCTGTGTTAACAGAAACTGCCTTTCTGAAGGAAGTGGGGCTGATGGATGTCTTCTAATTATTCCCTTGTGTTGCAAGTGTCAGAGAGCCAGCTTGAAATCTCTGCCCAGAATTCACAGCTTTAATTTGTTTGACCTTTCCGCTGATGAAGACATAGGGCGGTATGAATCGCAGTCATCTCCATTAATTTCTCCATTGTTCTGTGGATGCAAATGAGTGTGGTCCTCTGCTGATCCCGTATAGAAGACATGTGAGGAGGATGCTGAGCTGCTCCATCCTGGGGAGATTTGTTATCAGAACGGGGTGAGTGGAGGATCCCAGCTGTAGTTTTCCCCATACATCCTAATGTAGGGGGTTCCCCCTCTTTCTGTATCTTTTGTTAGAAGTGAGCATGTCTTCAGGCATGGATTTCATAGATTTCACCTTTGGACGCATGTCCCAACAAAGAGAGATATGCATCAGATAACAAGTCAGATGGCATTCCTCAGCCAATCAGCCTGAAGCCCCTTTGGCCCTGTGTGCTCAGTAGTTTATCAGGGATGCTTTTTGTCCCTGCTTTCCTGCTTCAATGAGGAGGAGCTGTGGCTGCCAGGCACTGCTGGTGCAGTGGGTGTGCTGCTACCAACCCTGCGCATCGCCAGCAGCCGCAGTACTCATTTTTGGTAACTGGGAGGCAAATGAAATTGCTGGGTATGATTTGATGTCTTGCCCACAGCAAAAGGGATGAATTAGAGACAGGAATAGCAGCACAGCCTTTTTTTTTTTTTTTCTTTTTGTGTGCAGGAAACCTCAGAGCATATAAAAACCATTGCCGTTTTGATTACCAAAAAAAAAAAGAAAAAGAAAAAGAAACTGAACACAGAGATAAAATAAGAAAACCTCAAGTATAATGGTCTTGCCAGTCATAAAAATACGTCACAGAACAAAAGGCTGCAGAGGTTTTTTTTGTATCTTGCATTCAGCACGGTGGATTGCAGAAGAGTTGGCAGCAGTGTTTTGAGAGCCTGCACCTCGCTTGCAGCTCTCGGTTCCCCGGAGGAGTGCCCTGCTGGCTGTGCAGTGCTGGGGATGGGAAGAGACAGAACTGGGGTAGCTCTGATTGCTCTGATTGGGGGGTTGTTTCATGGCAGCTTTGTAAGTGTCCTCTACAGTCCTGGATGCGGAGCAGAGCCAACAAGGAGCTGTGAAGGCTGCAGAGCTCCTTTGGGCTGTTCTGCGCTGGTGGCACTTTGTGAACCCTCAGAAGTGACGTTGGCACTTTAAGTAAAGCTTTTCATCTCCTTTCTATATATCTGTAGCTGTAGCCAGCAATCTGCTTCCTTCCCTCATCCTTCCCCCCAGTCCAAGCATGCTGCTCCCCATTTCCCTAGGCTCAGCCCTTGCAAGTAGACCAGAATGGCACAGATTTTCCCTGCCCCCAAACCAGGCTGCATTTTACTGGCAGTTAGCTGAGTTGTGGTGCATTGCACTGAGTCAGGTTCTTGCTGTGTGAGCCTTTTCCTTGTCTTCCTGCTTAGGGTGTGGGAACACAGTGCCTTTCTAGCATTACTGGGACAGGGTGGGGATCTGTACCCCAAGCCAACCTGTCCTATGCATTGCTCTTGCAAAATCTAACAGCTTTCTTTGGTCTGTGGCAGCGGCAGAGCTCAGAGGATGCAGCTGTGCTCGCAGCAGTGCCTTTCAGGGATGTCTGGACCAGCTGCTGTGCTCCACCCAGGGTAATAGTTGGAGGGAAGCAAAATGCTGCTTAATCCCAAAGCGCTTCTCGTGCCCACAGCTTAGCTCGGAGTTCCGCTGCGGCTGAGGCTCGGATTGCTCCAAACCGGTGGTGTGACCAAAGCAGCATAAAATGCGCGCCTGGGCCCGGCTGGTGTCTGGAGGAATACTGTGTCCTTGCAGCTTCATCGCCCATCCACGTTGCTGGGGAGGCTGCGGCTGCTTTCCCTGCTGCTTGGCATTGCTTTCCCTGCTGGCTCTGCGCAGCCTTTGCCGATGGTTTTTCCACAAGGTGCAGCAGACGCTGGTGCCCAGCTGGCAGCTGTTGGTGCTGCTGCTCCCTGCAGCCCCGCCGACCCAACTTGGTTTATGCAGGGCACAAGGATGGGGAAGCAGGAGCAGGCTGTGCTAGGGCTTCAGGCTCCTTGGATGTTGTGTGTCGCATTTCAGGTATCGCTGTGTTAACTGGAGAATTTTAGCCTGCTCTAATTTTGCTAAGCTCATTTCTGAGCTTCTCCAGGGGTGAGTGATTAGAGAAGAGGTACTTAAGTGGACCTGAGATAGGCATATCCTACGCTGCAGGGGAAGAGCTTATTCTACCATCTGTCCTGGGGCAGGAATTACCCCAACACCCTGCTGTGACAGCTGGCCAGGCACAGTGCTGCAGGAAAGGGCTCTGGTGTGAGATACTCTGAAGCCTTTCTCAAGCCCCCTAGATCCCCTTCACCCTTTGCTACCACAGATGCAACAATAGCAAGCCTCAGCTTGGTGGACTGCTGCCACAGCCCCCAAATATCAAATCTGTACTAAGGGTTTGTGATGAGCATGTGCTAAGCAAGATAAAGACAGTCACTTGCAGCTAAATGGAGGGTTTACAGGTTCTGGTGCGGGCAGAGTGAGCAGCAGGGATGCTCTGGATGCAGAGGCCAAGCAGCAGCTCCCAGGAACTTGATCTAAGGTATAAGTGCATTTTAGAGGAGCTGTTCCAAGGTTTGGCCACTTGGCAGCGAGGTGCGCTGATCTCAGTGCCTGCAAATTACTAATGAAACATCATTCCCCTGTTGTCAGGTAGATACCTAGCCATGCCTAGCATTCCGATTGTGGCTTGGCCTTTGCAAATAGCTTTTCTTCTTAAACTACTGCTCACTCAAAGAAAATGAAGCAAATCATAGCAGCCGTACTTGCAGTCATCCTTTCTTTCCCGTTCTTGTCATTTCTAAGGCCATCTCACCCTTTGTTACTCCTGCCCCATCCTAACCCATGTTTCATGGGACAGCACAGGCCCACAGCAGTCCCTCAGTGCATCCGGCAGCACCGTGGCTGTGCCTCTTGAACTTGCTGTGCCCGACAGAACTAGGTGTCAGCAGCTCCTATTTCAGCTTTCATTGTTGGAGTTCTTGTACCAACCAGTTTGCCGCCTGTAATTACCATCCCTTGGGTAGTGACGGTGAATTCTGCCCTCCAGGCCTGCTTGGGGGTGGAAAAAATGGCATGTTCCTGCTGCTGCCTCAGCGAAGCAGTGACATGCAGCAGCCTTGTTTTGCTTTACGGTCCAAAGAGCATTTGAGATGGAGTAAATCTTGCAATCCTGCTCCAATGGTGCTGGAACGCTTTTCAGACTGGTGAAGGTTACCAGCAGGCTGTCCTCTCCAGCTTCAGCCACCCCAGGCAGAGGACCTGCAGGGCACCCGGCCAAAGCACGTGAGGCTCCATCTCTCCTGGGGGTAAGAGCCAGCGGTCAGATCTCCGGGGGCACTCCTGTGTTTAACCAGTCCCCATTTAACCACCGCTCCAGGAGGGGAAAGTCTGCGTTCCTGGTTTGTTCAGTACCTTCCTTTCAGGATGAGGTTGCCAAGTCTTGGAATGTGCTAATTGTCACGCTGTAATTCCATCTGCAGCCTTGATGAAGACGATGTCTTGAGGGGTGATCTGTTTTCGACTTCATTTTGCGCAGCGTGGGCTGGCACACAAACTTATGCAGTTTTGACAATCTTGACTTTTAGGTTTTTCTCTTCAAACGAGAAGAGAGGCGTCGTGAAAAATCAAAGGAAGTACAGTAAGTCATGAATGCAGTCGGGGCAGAATTTGCACAGCTGCCAACATGAGGTTCAGATATTTTACTGGGTGATACAAAATAAATGTTTAATTCATGGCGCGTAACACTTTAAATAAATATCACTTGGCCACCATCTAATGAGGATACGTTTGACCAGTGACACCTCGTATTCTGGAGGCAGCCTCGCTGGCTGGCTGGCTGTTACAGCAGCCTGTGGAGTTCTAGAAAATGAACATTCAAAATAGAATTCATCCAGTCTTGTCTGAAATGAGTCTTCAGTTTTCCAGCGCTGTGCTTAAAAGCCTGGGTTTAATGGCTGCTTGAAGACAGCCCTCAGGGTTAAAACTAGTTTTACAGAGGGCTAACATGTATGCAGGATGGTAGCAGCACATAGCTGCTGCAGAGCTCAATCTGAAGCCCTTGGTATTGCCCTCCAATGGCCTTCCTTAAGGTGCACTTGCTCATCCCACGCTGCATGCCCTGTTCCATTCCGTTCCCTGGCACCAGCACAGCTCTTCCTGCTGCTCCCCGGGTGCCAGGGCTGAAACATGGGGTGAACCAGAATGTTTGCACTGTGAGCTAATCCCTTAGGAGATGTTAGATAATGCAGTAAATAGCTCTGTGGAGTGCTGCAATTACCTTTCACGTTTCGTCATGCTTCTGAAATTCTTGTCTCCTGAAATTGGGGCTGTATTTTTAGTCCAGGGCAATCAAAAATGTCTGGCCAAGAACCTGATATAGTACCTAGGAAAATGGAAATATTCCTTTAAACGTCTTCCAGAGCTGCGGCTTTCCTCTGAGTATTAAACTCCATTTGTTATGTCCTGATTACATACTTTGGTCTGGGTTCTCTGCAGCGTGGATTTATGGCTCTTTCTATGGATGGTTTGATCTCTTCCTTGTTTTTTCAGAAAACACGACTTAGACTTTTATTTCAGCATGATGTAAGTGTAATTATTTCACGGGCAAGGAAACTCAGATTATACTCTTCTGTTTGCCACTGAGCCTTACAGATGATGATGATTATTATTATATTATCTTCTTTATTGTTTTTGATGAAAAGGTTCGTGCTACTAAAACCCAATACCTGTGGCATCAGGGGAATGGTTTCTGCAGCTTCCATGCAAGGAAGGAAGACTCGTGCTGTGCATCAGGCACCAGGGTTTGGCTCCATGCAGCAGTGACATGAGCTGGTGCAGCTCCTACAAACAGTGAGTCCCCATAGCACCCTGTCTGTTGCTCAGTAGCTCTCAGGCCACAATCCATGCCTGGTCCCAGTACCCTGATCAGCCACCACTCTGTGTTGTCTCTTTGCCATGGACTACCCCACTGCCTATGGGATGCTCTGCAGTGTCACACACAGCACAACCAGAGCAGCCCAGCTCAGTAAACAGTGCCCTTTGGAGACCATTCTCAGCCTCAGTACCAAGTGGGAGCTGTCTGCAGGGCGAAGATCAAAGGAATGCTTTGGGATGGGGTGGGACTATTTTGTTTTTGATGTGTGCTTTTTGATGCTGTGGGGTTCTTTTACTTCCCCCAATGTGTTTTAGCCAGTAGACAAAACAAAAAAATGTTGATCGGTCAGGTGGGTTCTTTGCTATTCCAAATGGAGAGGAGAGGAGCCCACTGTGGTGGATCAATTCCCAAAGTGGAGCTCAGGGGACTCTCCACGACCCCTGAGAGGAGGTTGTGCTGAGTTGGGGTTGGCCTCTGCTCCCAGTTAACAGCAACAGGGTGAGAGGTGATGGCCTCAAGTTGCGCCAGGGCAGGGTCTGGGTGGATATTAGAAGGAATTTCTCCTTGGAAAGAGCAGTGCTGCACCAGCACAGCTGCCCAGGGGGTGATGGGGACACTGTCCCTGAAGGTGTTAACATCTGTGGGGATGTGGCTGTGAGGGATGCGGGCGGGGGTGGTCTGGGTTGGACTTGGGCATCTCAGGGGGGCTTCTCCAACTTCAGTGATTCTGTGATCCGCTGAGGGACACGGGGGCTCTGCTGGAGGCTCACGGCCTGGAGCTCTGTGCTACAAGGACAGGGCTTTGGGCAGCAGGAAGGCAGTAGGCACCAGGGCACTGTGCCACCTGGCCGGGCACATCGGCCTGGATCCAGCTGTAAAACCTTTCTTGGAAAGCCAGCAAGTGTGAAATCCCAGAGCTCAAGAGTACACACTGCCATGTGTTGAAAATCAGTGTAAAGCAGTGGACAACATCTTGCATAAATCATGTGTGCTTGTTGTCTCCTCACCATCCCATGTCGGGTTGGGAAGAATCATTTCTGATTTAGTGGATTTAGCGGAGTTTGTATGCGATTTCTTTTGACGTGCTTCCAATTAGTCTTGGTGCTTTATTTCCTGGGCTTCGTTAAGCTTGTGGTCTGACCATATTGCAGTAGCCACTCCCAGCACTTTGGATGTGTGACTGGATACTAGTTTTAATATCCGGATATAGATTTCTTCAATATCCTGCAGTGCATTTTTTAGTGCTTTTCTGGATGCTGCTAACACTAAACAGCCTATGATGCACCAGGCCCCCAAGCTACGTTTTAAGGTTAGCATAATGTGTTCCATCTTTCTTCTTTGCGCAACACAGATGGCTGTTATGGTTTGGGTTTGGGCTTTTCTTTTTTTGGGACACGATGTACCTGAAAGGGAGATCTTGCATAAGAAATGCTGGAAGATGACATGTGCACATGTGTCTGTCCCAGTCCATTACTGTGCCCTCTCCCTCCCACTCTCTACCTCGATCTTTGCACATCTTTTGCTCCTCTTTTTTTCCTATCTGTGTTGGATATCACAACAGCCAACTGTTTGCATGGAGAGCAAAGCGTCCCAGGGGCCATCTCTGCATCCTTCTGGCTTCAGGTTCTGTGGAAACAAATATGATAGTGGAGGAAGAGATTCTGTCCTCAAACTGCTTGCTGAAGAATATGGCACTGAGCAGATTTGGCCAGATTTATTACCAGCGTTCCTGCAGTACTTCTGAATTATACAGGCAGGTAGAAGGCAGCTATTTCACGAGTAAAGAGGTCGAGCTTCCCTCTGAGACACAGGAATGTTGCTTGCTGCTGTGTATTCTGGACCAGGTGTAGCTCTGCCTTCTCCAAGCATAAAAAAATATTTTGGATGCATTACCTCCGCTTTAAAAAGAAAAACTAAAGCCGTGCCCTCGGGCGTTTGACAGGAGGCCAGCCCTGAGAGTGCAGCTGAAGACGGGCAGACAGGTTCCCAACATCTGCTGCGGGTGGGTGGATTTTGTTTGGCACCTGCATCAAGGCGAGGCTGCGGCATGGCGTGATAGGAGCATGGCTGGTGCCCTCCCACTGGCACTGCCATCTGAAAAACACCACGGGGAGGGGCAGAGTGGCTGGGAGTTGAGGGGTGGGGTTTCTAGGGGATGTGTCCCAAGGAAAAACAGGGCAGAGAGGTGCCGGATGCCCCATCCTTGGAGACAGCTACGGTCAGGCTGGATGGGCTCCGAGCACCTGATGGAGCCTTGGCGTCCCTGCTTGTTGCAGAGAGTGGCACCAGGTGGCCTTTAGAGGTCCCTTCCAACTTAAATGATTCTATGATTTGATGAAAATCTTGATAGCAGTGGGTTCAGCATCTCACACTGACTTGTTGCAAAAGAGCGCATCCTTGAGCATCCTCCTCTCCCAGATCTCTGCACGCCTCCCAACTGTACGGACCAGCGCTTCTATTGTAGGGCACAGAGCCAGCATGGATGCCCAGCGTGCTGTCTGGCACAGGATGCTCCTGGGGTGCAGGCAGGAGCTGTGCTCAGCCCACGTGCCAGAGCTGGAGGCAGCAGCACAGCCGCCAGCACGCTGAGTCCGTGGTATCTCCAGCTCCAACCGCACTGACCTCAGCAACAACCTGCCGTGCAGATGATAGACTTCTATCTCAGAAGGGCACCGCGGCAGCTGCAGCAGAATGTAGTCCTGTGTGTCCCACTGAAAGCCCCATTGAAGGGCTCTGGCTCCCTGTGGACGTGCAGCCATGGGACGGCAGAAGAACACTGTCCCCATCCATGCACCCTGCCCTCCCGGCCCATGGCCCGGCTCCGTCTGAACCGCGGCGATTTACAGCGCCCCGAGGAAACGCGGCCCCTCTCAATGCAGCTTTAAGCTGTCAGGCTGTAAATTGTCCTGCTTCAGGAGCTGCTTCAAAGCAGCCCTGCCTTCCTGCAGCAAGGAGAAGGCTTTTTGGCAGCCCCGGCATAAGGCATTTGCTATTCATGAGTCAAATCCCTGAAATGTCCTTGATCAACAACTGAAAATGGGTCATAAGGAGACAAGGCATCGCTGTCTGGTGAACGGGGCTGCTCACTCCGACAGCCTTCTCCATCTGTTGGCAAGCACTGCTTCTGCTTTCTCAGCAATGTCCTTTCCTCCCTCCCTGCCTTTCCTCAGGGCAGTGGGACCCGGCCCCGTGGTCAGGCTGCTCGGATCTCCGTGTCTCCCTGCTCCTCCCTCTGCCCATCTCCTGCATCAGGGAAAAGTCGCAATGGGGTAAGGGGGTGTCACGCATGGGAACATAAACACTCCTCAAAGCGGAGTGGTTTCCACATCCAGAGGGGCTACAGCCTTCAAGGGGAGGGAAGAGGAAGCGAGCACCGGCCTGGTGCAGAGAGACGAAGTGCAAAGGACAGCTTTGGAGTGGGTCCATGCCCCCCAAACTGCTCAGGCACAGTCATCAGAATGAGCTGTCCTATGGGTCGGCTCTACAGGAGCAAAGGAAACCCCAGGATGGGACCAGACAGCCCCACATGTATGCGTGGTGGTGGTTGAAAGACTGTTCGGTGTGTTGTAGGAGTAGAAAGTCCTTCACAAAGCTTGGGAAAATTGGAAGAAATGAGGTTTTTTTTCATTTCCACTTGCACACAGCATAACTGTGTTTGTCACTGTCCACACCTGTGTTAATTGAGGTCATTACAGAAGCAGCAGCTGAATATTCTCCATGTCCAAGTGAGGCTGCAGACAGCGTCCAGCAGTAGGATTGAGCAGCCCAGAGGTGAGCCCAAATCTCACATAGCCTGTGTGCAGTACCAGGGGTGTGCAGTGCCAGAGGTGTGTAATGCCAGAGGCACTCAGCCTTGTGCTGCAGTGCTGTGCTGTTTGTTACTTCTCCAAACTGTGCCAGACAGCGAGCTTCCAGAAAACCTCAGACCATATACAGTTAGCCAGCAACACTATGTGAAGTCTTTAACCATATTTGAACTAACGGGCTAACTTGGATACCACGAGGGGGGAAATGCCAGTCTGCCTGACAGCTCGTTTTAATAATGAGAAAGTTGTTCCACTGACAGGAGGACAATGAAGGCTGGGGCTGAATAGAAGGTTGTTGCCTTCCTTATAGCTCAGAGCATATATGAAACAGCAGAGGAATGGTCTGGTCCCAGAGTGGTGCATATGCTGCTTCCCCTCAGTGTGGAGGTAGGGCCCACCCTGTGAGTCCCATCCAGAGGGGCTCTGTTGGTATGTAGATGCTTTCTCTTAAATTATGGCTCATTTTAAATTCGTTGTTCTTCACGCAAGTAATAAGAACAGGTGACCTTTGTAGTTAGTGTGATTACTGCAGAATGTATGAAGCTTTTGACATTTGGGGCAAGAAAGTCAGATTTGTGAGAGCTCACCATCCCCCTGGATGGGCAAGGCTCCTCTGCGGATCCCCCTGGATAACCATATCTTGTACAACCAAACCATCATGTGTTGCATGTATTGTAGGTCCATATATTGCTTGTATTTTAGGTAGCAGAGCCTTGCTCCAGTTTTGGCAGTGCCACATCCAATTTAGGCAGTGTATGCTGGCTTTCCAGTGATGGGACAAAGAACAGTGTTTGCTTTTTTCAGCACAGAAGAGTGGGCAGGCTTGAAGTCCTGTGTGGTCATGACACAAGCACAAAACCTCTGCATTTTGCAATCATGGCATCTCATTGTGGAAATGATGTCTGCAGTGCAGCATTACCGCGCTTTGCTCTTTGCCGTCGCTCCCTCTGAAGCTGCGTAATTCCCAGGCCTGGGCTCAGCTGTAGTATCCTTACGGCTTGACTGAAGCATGTGGCTTCTCCACATGAAACAAGACTTTGTGGCTTTATTTCCCTCCCCTCCTCTGAGCAATTATTAAACAATTCTTTTGGCAGGGCAGCATGCGCACGGCTCAAATGCACGCTTCAGAACAATGCTGCATGGCTGCAGCCAGCCCTGGAGATCCTCATCCCACGCTGCTCCCCCTGCAGAACGAGCTGGTGGGTGAGGGCTGTGCCTTGTTGATAGCCTCCAAACCAGCTCCAGAAACAATGGCTGTGCTGAAAAACAGGATCAATGGTGAAGAACCCATTGGAGGATGTTGAAAAAGGACCGTGGAAATCACTGGTGTGCATCATGGATGCTCAGACTCTGTGGGATGATGTGGCTTGCCCTTCCTTTCTGCTACCAAGAAGAAGCTGTGATGTTTTTTCCAATCCCCTTTTCTTGAGGAAGGATAGTGGAGCAAGCTCACAGTGTGGAAGGGATGAGGTTTGGATAGTATCTCCCAGACACTGACCTTCTTGCAGCAGCTCTTCCACCAACACCTTCAGGGACCGCTGCTGTGGCAGCTATGGGAAAGCTTGCTAGCTAATGAACTCATGGATTTTCCAGTTTCCATGAGGTGCTGGCAGAGCAGTGGCATTGCCATAAGTCCTCAGGAGAGGACATTGCAGGCAGATTGCTAAAGGTGGTGATGGAAGATGCTCCAGCACATTGGAGGTGCTGCTGGCACGGCAGCTCAGAGCTTGGCTCGGTCCTGGTGCTTCTGCTCAGCGTTCCCAGCTCCCCTCTCACCCGTTTCCAAAAGATCTATTCCTGCCACGAGTCTTCACAAGGGATCAGAAACAGAGTATGGATTGCTGCCATAAGGAAAGGCAGCCGGATCCCTCATCTAAAGCACTGCTGCCTGGGCTGGGAGTGCCAAACATCCTGAAAATGAATCCTGGTATTTAAAACCCACCCCCACCTCACTTGTACACCCATGGAAAAGCTGTGGCTGTAGCTATCGTGAGGCCAAATCTTCGCCTAATTAAATTCACTGTAATCCTGTGAAGGCTCAGAGAGGCTTAGGGCTTTGCGCTGCTTTAAGGCTGTCCCTTCAGCCTGCCCCTGCTGCCCCAGCATTGTCCCACGTTACCTGGGCACCGTGTACCTCCCGGCTGTGGTGCCCAGTGTGTCACACTGGGAAGCTGTGCTGGTTGTGCAGGGTGATGCCTGGATGTATTGGCTGCAACCCAGGCCCCTCTGAGCAGAGGGTTTGTGTCCTGCCCTGTAACAGCAGCTCATGATGGCCTTGCCAAGTATTTGGGGAGCAAAAGGGCTCCTCATCTGGTGTGGTTCTTACAAAATCACTGTGTGTGGAAAGTGGCTCCCAAACAGGAATCTCTGAATGCCACGAGCAGAAGTATTTCTAAATGATTACATTACTGCCTCTTGAAAACATATGGTGGAAAGTCACGCGGCGGTCCAGAAGAGGTCTTTTCTTCTGTAGTCCCTTCTTTTCATTTCCAGCATCCAAGAAGTGTTTGCCAGGGTGTCAGAAGCTTTCTGCTCATCATCTCCAAGAAACTGCCCTCCTGGGGTTATGTGCAGCTCCTCGGCATCCTAACGTTGTGTGTGAGGAAGAGCAGATCCAGGCTTCAACGACTGCGCTTGCTCCTTTTGTGGGCCTGTTGAAAGTCCTAATGAAAACCAAGTTTTTCTGTTCCTCTGCCTGTAGCACCGAGAGTCTGCAAAGTGAGGAGTTGACAACAAGGACGAGAAATCCCACGACGCTGTGTGTTTGGTGGGAAAGTCATTTGGCGTCATCCCCAGCCTGGCCTTGAAACGGATGGCTTCCGGCTCCCCTCAGGGTGCCGTGGGAGGCAGTCCCTATCGGTGGGGCAGGGAGAGCTGAATCACCCCCTGGGCCAGAACCACGTGCAGAATGGCAGCTTTCACCAGGCCGTGTGATGTGCAAATGATGCCGGAAAGAAATCCCGAGTGCACTTCTTCAAGCAATAGCCACGATAATTAGTTATTAGCACCTAGGATGTTCTGCTTCTTTGACAGCAGATATATATGGGATGGAACATTTGTTAATGTTTAGTGGTGTTTTATTTGTTGCTGTTAAATTGGAGCCTTTTGGAAGCACGGCCCAAAGTTGCAGCTGGGTCTCATCGGGTTTGTGCTGTTGAGTCTCGGTTTCCCAAAACGGCACATTCATTTCTACCTGATTTCTCCTGAGGTACTAAAGGCTCTCAGGTCAGATTCTTGTTTGTGCTTTAAAGCCATAATCTGTGCCTCTGAGGAAGCCAAAGGCTTTATGGAGAGCATGATGGCATCTGTGTCCTTCGTGTGTCAGATACACCTGAGGGGAGGACATAGCACGAGGTGAGCAGCACTGGCTTGGGAGAGTTGCCTGTGGTGGATTCATCTTCCTCCTCCTCATTCACTCAGGTCTGATTCATTTGTCTCCCTTATCCAAAAGCAGAGAGACCTAAGGAAGGATGGCTTGCTTCCCAGTTAATTGGGCCAGGACCCTTATTTTTGTTTAGATTAGGAGTATTTAATGCAAAGCCAGAAGTTCTCCTCTGCAGCATGGCAGGAGGATCCCAGTCATTTCCCAAGTGTGTGGGTTGCTCCCATCTGGAGGTTTAGAGTACAAAGGCTGTCATGCTGAAGATCAGAAGTGAGGTACATGGTGCCAGTTTTGAAGACAGATTAATTTGTGCTGGTTTTCTCCTTCCTTTTGCTAAGTTAGGACTACTTGGGCGTTTGAACCACATGATCTTTAAGGTCCCTTCCAACCCAAGCCACTCTGTGATTCTGTGTTCTAAAGGCCACTTGGATTGAGACACTATACTAATAGGTAACTTTTAAGCTTTTTTTCTAACTTAATGGGAAAGCATGGGGAGAAGGTTAGCTGTTTAATTAAACAGTGACTTGGTATTGCTAGCAGAAGATTAAGCTCCAGCAGCAACTCTTCCAGTTTGCAGATGCCTTGACCTCAAGGTTGCTAAATCCTGCCTGAGGTCTTGGCATGCATTCTGCAGTGCTTTGAGAAGAGAGAAATAGGTGCACGAGGCTTATGGGGGAGGCAGTCCATCCACTCGGTGTCGTGGAAGGAGCAGCAATTGCACTGGCAAATTGAACTCCCTGCTATCCTTCCTGGTGAGCTGCTCCCCTACCAAGCAACCTTAGCCAGTTTTCTCATTTTTGAAATTAGTTTGGCTTTGTATTTAAAGCCCATCTCGGGCATTTTGAGGCCTGCCATACAACATGTCTTGTCCACAGTTTTCATGAGACTTGTGGGGGCTGTGTTTTCTGGGCTGTGCCAGTACAATCTGGAGCTATGAGAGAAAGCCCTTGGGGGCTAATCCGTGGCTGCGGGCCAGTTTCTGCATAAACTGCTCTTATTTTTTAAGTCCATTTTCTCCAGTACACTTTTTTTGGCCTGCAAAAGACTTCTTCATTTAAAATGAAGAACATAACACTCTCTCTTTCAGTTGGTCTTTTGGAGGTGAGCCAGGAGTGCCCACAACAGCTGTACCACAGTTTAAACATTCAGTCTCTAAAGGTTTGGAGAACATTAGGGTTTTTAAGGCTTCAACAGGTCTAGAGTAAATAGTGGTCAATAAAGAGTAGCTCTTCTTTGTATCCCTGCGCTCTCAGTGCTCTGTGCTAGAATAAAGCATGCTTAGAATATAATCATTGCAAAATTAATATCCATGAAAGGTTCTTTTTTTTAAAAAAAAAGACTCATAGAAAAACCTGTTTCCCCGAAGGCAAGGTTTGCAGGAGTTCAGCTAGCAGGAGGCTTGTCATGGCCATGTGGAAGCTGGCACGTAACGCTGAAGTGAGACGAGTAGGCATGGGCTTGCATCGCTGCATGGGTGTGCTTGGTAGGAGGAACAAGCACATCACAGGTATTCCTTTCTCTGCCTCTTTTCCTGCCCACCAGTCTTAACACAAGAGATACTTAAGGTAATGGGTGGCGTTTGGGACCCAAGTGAAGTAGAAGCTTGCAGTTGGCTGCTGCCTTGGTGGTGATGGAGCCCAGGGACTGCAGCAGGAAGCAGAGCTGAAATGATTGGAGCAGATGGATTCATACTGGTGAAGCCATCAACCTTTGCAGGGGGAGCTGCTCATTTCTTACAGGAATTCACCTGTGGTTTTGCAGACGTGGGTGAGAAAACATGACTCACCAAGGGGCTGCTTCTGGCAAAGGAAAGGGCCTGGGCATGCTTGGGAGCATCGGGTCAATGTCCTGCAGAGGGATGAATTGCCTTGTTGGCTGCTGGCCACTTGGATCTGACTTGTAGCAAAGCAGTTTGTGAGCTGTGCCCCCTGTAGGGGATGGGTTATCCCCTCTGGTGCCCTGCTTCCCCCATGGCATGCTGCTCATGGATGGAGACGTGGCCACGTCCTGCATGCCGAGAGCCAGGGGATAAGTGGGACGCTGAGGGGAGGCTTCCTGGGAAGAGCACCAGGTGCTCGTCCTGCCCCTCTTGTTGGCTGGCTGTCTTCTCTTTGGCTGGGATAAGGTGGCCATCGGCAGATGCTTCTGCTCTAAATTGCTCTGGGTTGAAGCACTGGTGAAATGGTGCAGAGATCTTTCTTATCTATGTTCAGGTTTCCAGGAGAGCCAGATTTTAGAAGAGGCAGGAGGTTTTATCAAGCTTCCAGAAGTGAACGTAGGAGGTGAATCCTGATTAAGCTTTCTCTTTAGGTATTCTGGCTAATTTTCTTTAGGATGGTTTGCTGGGGATCCCTATCTGTACCTCCAAGGGGAAGTTTTGTAATATTTTTCCCTACCCATCAGTATCCCATTAAAACTTTGTTGTGTAACCTAAAAGTTGTTCTGCTTTCATGGTTTCCTCTTGCAGCTAATTCTGAATGCCCTAGATGGCAGTTCAGCAAGAAACGCGTCCAGGCTGCATGGTCTTGATTTTGTTATTGTATAAATTGAAAACAACATTTGAAATTAAATCCTATTGTTAACATCCCTTGAAATAATAGTTGCCTAATTACATGTTTTAAGAATATTTATCTAATGCTACAATACTCTTCAGAAAGCCTGCACCTATGGTTCTATTGTAGTTAAAATGTCAGTGCAGTCTCTGGCTGTGTTTAATACTTCTCGTGCTATATACATTGTGGATAAGTGGAGTAAAATACATATGTGCTTGGCTGCTTTAGTAATAAATCATGCCTAAGGGACTGACCCTGCATGGGTGTGATGGGAGGTCTGCTGGAGCCCTTGCCAGCAGGCAGCAGCTGGGTGTTACTGGTAGAGGAAGCAGTGCAGGCAGCGGTGTGTGCCCCCAGCAGATTGCTCCTTGCTGCCCGCAAGAAGATGCTGAGCCTCAGGTCAAAGTATGCACACATCTGGTTTGTTTTGCTAACGACAATTGGAGCCAGGTGTGAGCTGATCCCCGAGATTCACTGTCTGTCCACAGCAATGGGAAAAATGCAGCTGACGGCCGAATAAAACAGGGCTTCTGAGTCGGGGCAGCTGGTGGAGGCATCACTTGTGCTGTCTGTGAAAGGCACCTTTCTGGGCACAAGATTTTCCTTTGAGTGTGCTACATCGTGGTCGTCAGATCTGGTCTTTTTCTCCTCTGTTTTGATGTTGGCTTTAGCTCTTAGCTATCGTTACAGATTTTTTATATGTACTTCATTGACTGCATCACCTATGGCGAATCTTGCTGTTGATAATGAG
This sequence comes from Centrocercus urophasianus, assembly GCF_019232065.1. Lineage (NCBI taxonomy): Eukaryota > Metazoa > Chordata > Aves > Galliformes > Phasianidae > Centrocercus > Centrocercus urophasianus. The sequence goes on from NW_024884789.1 coordinate 2,365,617, forward strand.
GTTGGGGCTCTATTAAACAAAGCTGGTGTGCCTGCTCTTCCGACCGTTCAGTGGCATTTTTGATGCAGACTCAACCCATGATCTTCTAGAACATCCCTCCTCTGGGCTGGTGCGCTGGGGTTAGAATTTGCTCCGTCTCTTCATTTTCCTTTGAGCTCATTTCCCACACTGTCATGCTGGCTCGCGTCTGCCTTCCATTGTATCAACTGCTGCCTGAGCTGCCCAGAAGCATAAAGCTGTTTGCCTGCTTGGCTCATGCGGTGGTTTTCCGCGAGACTTCTGAATCCAATATGAGCCCACTATCTGGTTGTTTTGAAACAGCAATTTCCATTTGAAGGATCCTTTTATTCTATCGTACGCACGCATCCCGTGCTACGTGTCTACAGGAGCTTCTGCCAGCAATCTCAGGCACTTACTGTTTTACACTGACATTCTAAAACGACAGGGAAGCCGTTGCTTTTTCATCGTTTCTGTATGGCAGTGCAGTGCTTCAATATCATACATAGCATCCTGACTGGAATGATCAGCACGTTCCATTTTCACGCCTGTAGTCCGTAGTGTAACGCGTGGCTTTCATACCTGAACAGCATTTGGGTGCAATGGAAAAATTGCCATCATACTTACTATATATGGTGTCTTTTTAATTGTTTTTATTATTATTAAAGCCCACAGGAAGCGGGAGCATAGGAGCATAGCAAAGAGTTCTGTACTGGATACCTGGTGGCTTTTTTCCTGGCGATGCTGTGCTGTTGGGAAAAAATGAGCTCAGGATCCATGTACTGCTCAGCTGTTTGCCTGCTCTCTATAGGATGGGCAGTAGTAATCCCTGATCCACAGTAGATGTTTCTTACATTGTTTTACAACAAATAATCCTCTTAATTTCCCTGACTAGCAGCTGGCGTTGCTACAACCTGCGCCTAAAGCCATGAGCAGCTTACTCAGCCTCCTGACCCTGCGAGCCAGGGGCATTCATCCCCATGGGGCTGATGTTCAGCACAGCACTGCAGATGCTAACCTGTCCTTCCTCTCTTCCAGATGCAGCAGCTGTTTTATGAAAACTACGAGCAGAACAAAAAAGGCTACATCAGAGACCTGAGGAACAGCAAAATACACAGAGCCATAACGTTGCACCCGAACAAGAACCCCCCCTACCAGTACAGACTGCACAGCTACATGCTGAGCCGCAAGATAGCAGAGCTGCGTCACCGGACCGTGCAGCTGCACCGAGAAATTGTCCTGATGAGCAAATACAGCAATACAGAAGTCCACAAAGAGGACCTGCAGCTGGGCATGCCGCCCTCCTTCATGCGGTTCCAGCCCCGGCACCGGGAGGAGATCCTGGAGTGGGAGTTCCTTACAGGCAAGTACCTGTACTCTGGTGCTGACGGGCAGCCCCCTCGCAGGGGGATGGACTCGTCCCAGCGGGAAGCGCTGGATGACATCGTGATGCAGGTCATGGAGATGATCAACGCGAATGCGAAGACCAGGGGGAGGATCATTGATTTCAAGGAGATACAGTATGGCTATCGCAGGGTAAACCCGATGTACGGAGCAGAGTATGTGCTTGACTTGTTGCTGCTTTACAAAAAACACAAAGGCAAGAAGATGACCGTCCCCGTCAGGAGGCACGCGTACTTGCAGCAGACCTTCAGCAAGATCCAGTTTATGGAGCATGAAGAGATGGACGCCAAAGAGCTGGCCAGCAAAATCAACCAGGATTCTGGGTCCTTGTCTTTCCTCTCCAACTCGCTGAAGATGTTTGTTCCATTCCAGCTCAGCAGATCCAGGGTAGAGAGGAAGGAACTCAAAGACCAGAAGATCAACATCCTGATTCCTCTCTCTGGACGTTTTGATATGTTTGCAAGGTTCATGGGGAATTTTGAGAAGACGTGCCTCATTCCCAACCAGAATGTCAAGCTGGTTGTCCTGCTCTTCAATTCCAACTCCAACCCTGACAAAGCAAAACAGATCGACCTGATGAGAGAGTACCGCTCCAAATACCCCAAGGCTGACATGCAGGTTTTACCGGTGTCCGGGGAGTTTTCGAGGGCACTGGCTCTGGAAGTCGGATCCTCTCAGTTCCAGAACGAGTCTTTACTTTTCTTCTGCGATGTTGACTTAGTGTTTACCACAGAATTCCTCCAGAGGTGTCGAGCCAATACGGTTTTGGGTCAACAAGTATACTTCCCCATCATTTTTAGCCAGTACGATCCAAAGATTGTGTATAGTGGAAAGGTTCCTAGTGACAATCATTTTGCCTTCACCCAGAAAACAGGTTTCTGGAGGAACTATGGCTTTGGTATTACCTGCATTTACAAAGGTGACCTTATTCGAGCAGGGGGCTTTGACGTCTCCATCCAAGGTTGGGGCCTCGAAGACGTTGACCTTTTCAACAAAGTCATTCAAGCCGGCTTAAAAACTTTCCGAAGCCAAGAAATTGGAGTAGTCCACGTGCATCACCCTGTTTTTTGTGACCCTAATCTTGATCCAAAACAATATAAAATGTGCTTGGGGTCCAAAGCTTCCACGTATGGGTCCACACAGCAGCTGGCTGAAATATGGTTTGAAAAAAACGACCCCAGTTTTGGGAAAAGCAGCAATACTAATGGCTCAGTGAGGACAGCCTAATATCCAGCTATGCTGGAAAAGACTTTTTTTTTTAATTATCTAATTTATTTTTGGGAAAATGTTTTTTGATAATTCACTTTTAAAAGACCACACAGGATATATTTTAGCAATCGTTGTTGTTTTCTTACAAAGCGCTCACTTGGAGAAGGACGAGGCCGTTGGTTTTTCCGTCGTTGTCTTTTTGGTTTTGAACGAAAACTGTGATCAGTATTTGCCTTCAGTCCAACCAACCAACCCAACCGTTCCGGAGTTACCTGAGCGAGCTGCAGGCGCCTGACTTGAATTAGAATTCCCTTAGGAACAAAAGACTGTTTCCTACCTTTCCCGTTGCTGGATTCTGTCGCTTGGGAGCTGAGCGCTCGAGGGACAAAGCGCTGCGTCCGAGCGTTCTGTTGTGACCACCGCAGTGCAAAGATTCCAAGTTCTGTTGAGGAGAGCTGTGCTTTTTGGAAATCCAACCACGTCAAAACAAAGGAATGGGTGCAGGAGGTTTCCCAACAGGCCCACGGTTTGGGTTACGCATGCACTTCCCTTATTACGGGTGGGCAGCCTGCACCCTGCAGAGCCCAGTGGAAATCTTTGTCTTTTATATTCGGTCCGTATCCGGATCTCACGCGTTAAGAATCCGTGGTAGATTCTGTGTATTATCCTCAACCGCTGTCCTGCACGGAGCTGAGACTGAGAGAGAGGCGGAGGGGAACGGAGGGAACCAGAATCTCTTGCAGAGAAGCAGCAGTGCACCAGGAACAAGGAGAGCTCCCTCGTGAGAACTTTGCAAGCGCTTCTCTACAAAGCGTGCTGCACCCGATGGCGTTACTTGGTCCGATCAGTTACCTGATGTTAATGGGAGCAATTATTACATTCGATTACTAGTTGGCTTTTTTTTTCGTTTTTATTTTTTTCCTGTATCTGATAGACCTTTAATTTATTTAATATCCATTGTTTTAGGTTCTTGACTTTTCCTTGAATATCTGTTAGTCATTTTAATATTTTATATATATATATATGTGTGTGTAAATATATATATATATATATATTAGGAATGTATTGCATCTTCTCACTGATAAGGTAGTGTACATCGTATTGCAGCAAATGATCTCCAAAGATTACTTTCTAAAATGTTTTGTTTTTGCTTTTTTTTTAATGGATTTTTTTTTTTTTACCCCCTAAATTTTTTTAAAATTTTTTGGAACGATGTCAGAAAAGTGAGGAGTCTTTGTGGTGTTTGGAGAGGAACTGCGGATGGGGGAGGCTGAGTACAAGGAAAGGATGACCCCTACGAAGGAACACCTAGCAAGGTTAGAGCAAACACACAAAATAAAGTGCCTTAAAGCCAGAAAGGGAACCCTTTACACTGAGACTTACGCAGTGAATGGCCGTTGTCATTGAAGCAGGTGATGTATCGGGACCCACCTACCTGTAAATATCTTCTTCAGCAGAAACAAACAATAAAAACCAGCGAACAATATATTTTTCTATCGTATCCTCCAGCACCATTTTGTCTCATTGTTCTCAGTCCCACTTTGCCTACTCTTTGGGAAGTGGAGAATAGCGAAAGAAAGCAGAGAAACCAGTGCTAAGGTTGTTGCCACGTTGGAGGGGATCTTATGGAGCAATTGCTATTCTGGTAGAAAAAAATAACCATTGTTTACACGTGTATGGAATATGAACTGCAGTTAGTGTAGAGTCAGTGTCTTTTAGATGTTCATCGTTTTTTGGTGACAGTCCCAAGGATGTAGGTACTTGGATGGATTCAGTGCATGGAATTTTTCTTTTTTTTTTTTAAAGACTTGCTTCTAAGATGCAATAAAGGTTGTTTTTTTTTTTTTTATTTGCAATCGTAGCTCCTGCTGTCGTCTACCTCAGTTTGTCCCTGTTCACCAGCGTGTACGCGGGGGGGGGGGGGTGGCTGCAGGGATTTGGCATGGGGGGAGCGGTGGGCTTAGCTTTGGGGTGGGTGGGAACCACCACTGCTGGGTCTGATGCCTTCCCTGGTTCTTTTTGATCCTTTTTCCACTGGTTTTGCAGCTCCTAGAGAGCACAGAATCATTCAGGTTTGAAAAGGCCACTAAGATCACCTCATCCAACCATGGAGAGATGTCTGCAGGCATGCCTGTACATGTACAATGCACGCTGTGTTTATTGAAGTTGATGATTATGTCAGGTTTTATTCAGCCTGTAAAAGCAGAAAGCGCGTTAAGCGGAAAAAGCCCTTGAACAAAAAGCCCCCATCTGGTGCTGGGGTTTTGTTCGGTTGCTGCAGTTCAGCTTTGGTTCCCAAATTGGCCAGAGGGGCACTGAAAGTGAGGTTTACACCCAGGCTGGAGTCAGCTTTCGAGGCCCCACGTCTTAATTGAGCGCATCGTTTGTGGACTCACAGCTTCAAAGTAATCATTTAAAAGATCAGTTTTCAATTACAGCCGTCTATGATAAATTCTAACCTTACAAAAGCCATTTTATGCTGAAAAAAGTAATTTTGCTGCCTGAGTGAGGGAGGCTGAGCAGGTGGAAGTCGTCAGCTCTCAGGTGCTGACCCAACTTTTCATGGACACCACTGCTGGAACGCTTTGCTCCTAACTTACCGCACGTGTTTGGTGCAGGAAGAGGTTTACTAACATCTGAGTTGTGAATTAGTGCAGAAGTCACGAGCATTTGCCCACGAGAGCTGTTTGGAAACGTCTCACAGCACTTTGCCATGGGCAGATGGGCAGCGAGCCCCCGCCGTGAGGCATGGCTATGAGCAGGGTGAAAAAATAAGATGGAATTAGCTTCAAGAAAAGAAGGGGCTGCCTAGCAGGCTGGCTGCATTTGCCTTCACACTTTAATTCAATAAAACCCTCGGCTTTAATTGCCCTGAATCAGCTCCAGTTTCCAGCAAGCAGGGGTCCCAGTGCAGGGAGCTTCGCCAGGCCTGCTCTGCTTCTCTCTCTCCTTGGAGAACAAAGACAAAAGGAAAAATCAAAGCCACTCCTCTGTCCTTTGTTGACATTTCAAGAAGGCTCCTACAAAGGGCACAGTTTAAGTCATCTGAGTGATGCCCCGATAAAGCAAACACACAAAGCAAACAGGAGATAATGGCTGGTAGCTGCAGTGGCCTTGGCTCTGCAGGGGGCTTTTGGGGCGTCTCAGCAGCACGAGATGGGCCCCAGGCAGCTCCGCAGGGCTGGACAGGAGGGCAGCAGCCACTGGATCCCTTCCCCAACCCTCATCCCTCATCCCCTTCCTCATCTCCATCCTATTTCCATTCCCTTTTCCATCCTCTTCCCCTTCCCGTTTCCATCCCGATTCACTTCTCCATCCCTCAAGTCTATTCCCATCACCAGTCTATCACCACTCCCTTCCTGCTACCATCCTCATCTCATCCCCATTCCCTTCTCATCCCATCCATGTTCCTATCCCTTACCCTTCCCCATCGCAGTTGAGACACCCCCTGACAGAACTCTGCTCCATGGACACGGGTGACAGCATCTTCCAATCCCATTCACTCCCTCGTGGGTTCCTTTGGTTCTTTTCTGCAGTGCAGGTGCTGCAGTCCTGTGTCCAGCATACAGCCCAGCTGGGTGCTGCTGCCTCCTGTTTTAGGGTCTCCCCCTTAAAAAAAGGCTGAGAAGAGCCTCAGTGCCACCTTCAGCTGAAAATACACTTTTAAGTCCCAAAACTGCACTGAGTCGCCCACAGGAAGGTCAAGTGTCCACAGCAAGCTCCAGCAGCAGCCAGACACCGGGGTTATGGGAACAAGACTGCTGAGAAGCAGATTTCAGGCTCTAATCCCACACTCCCAGCCCACTGCCGCCCACTGGGACGCGCTCGCTCCCAGCAGCATCAGCTCTCTCAGCAGCTCCAGCCCCTCAGCTCCCTTTTTTCCTGGCAGCAGGACTTCCAGAGCAGCCACTTTACGATGTGTCTGGGGCAGGCGGCGGTGCTCACGTTCAGTAACAGCAGGACAAAGGCAGCTTTGTGCCCACTGAGGTGATGCTGAGGTTGGGGCTGGAGTTGCGGGGCAAAGGCCAGCCTGGGATGTAGAACATAAAGCTGTGCCCGGGGTGCTCAGGGCAATGCAGAGCCACTGTGGCTCTTCCAAGCAGTGGTTTTGCAAAGAATACACACAACCAGATGAAGCTGGAAGTCACCACCAGGTGCCAGGCATCAGAATCACGTGCTGCAAACCTGAACCCCTGCAGCAGATTGCCCACCACAAATGCCTGCGTCACAGTGCCAAGGTGGGGAGGAATCTGTTTATTTGAAGATACCCCTTTTCAGAGACAAAGTGTGTTTTAGCAGCCTGCAACAGGGATGTGAACCAGACCTCGGCCCACGCAGCCGATGCTCACACAAGTTTCTTGGAATAGAAAAACAGAAAATGTCCAAACTGTACACCTTTACACAGGGCACGGAGCCAGGCTCCTTTTACAGCGCTGTACATGCTCGGAATTAGGAAGTGCAACTCAGAGCCAATAAAGCATCCTAGGCCACTAATGAAGACAAACTAAAAGCTGCAGCGGCGGAAGCTGAGCAGATACACAGGCAAATGAAGCTTATTGTGCTCCTGCTACTCCAGAGTGTAGTTACCGAGAGAAAGAGGAGAAGAACAAAGGCAGCTTATGGGCTTCCCTGGTCACAGAGCTCTCCCTTCTCTCCCATCAGGAAGTAGCTGTCAGCCCAAGTGGCTTTGCTTTGTATCAGCTCTATTTTACAACTGACTTTGCAGGAGTGCAATTCAATAGCTCGCTCACTCCCGGAGCTGCAGCCACCTCCTGTTCTCAGCTGCAGGGAGAGTGCCGAGCACCCATATCCTGCCCCTGCTGGGCTGTCCCCAAAGCCCTGCTGGGTTCTGCTGCCAAAACCCCATGGAGCTCTTCAGCAGCAAAACAGTGGTACCCTGTGCACCCCATCCCCTCCCCGTGTGGGGATGTATGCTCAGGGGAGGATGCTTCCCTCTTCCATCAGCCCTCGGTTTCCAGTGCCACAAGCACTACCTCCTCTTCCTCATGCAAGTTTCAAGCCGTCCCAGCTCTTCGTAGGCCTGGTAGAAAACGTCAAAGTCTCTGGCACTCCAGCCCCTCCAGACAGCCAGGCACCACTCAGTGTTTTCATTCTGAAAGCAGCACACAACCATGTCCTTTGCTACGAGAGCAGCATCCACCAGTGTCCTGGGGAAGGAAGAGCAGAAAATGGCATCAGGGCGGATTGCAGCCCCACTAAGCAGCAGGACCCACTAATCCCAGAGGCACTGATTCACACAGGCTGTCCTTTCCAGCTGGTGAATCTCCTTCTATAAGCTGCAAATCCTTGAGAAGGGAGAGCATAGCAAAGGGAGGAACGAGAAACCACACTGTGGTGAAAGCAAGCAGTTCAGTGACATGGGAAAAGATTTCATAAGGGATTCCAGTGCCCAAACCTGACACTACATGCACAAGCCTGCCACGACATTCTGAAGTTGCTGATAACATCCTGATTTGCTCAATTCCTGCTGCCATCCGGGCATTTCCAGAGCAGCCTCCAGCCCAAGCGAGTGACGGGCTTGGATGGGGTGGGATGCATCAGACAGCAGTGCTGTGAGGTGAGCCAGTGGCAGCCCTAGCCCAGCCCCAATGGCTGTGGCTCTGCACCTAATTTCCCCTAATTCTTTTTAACAATTGGCTAAAATAAAGCCAACCCTACAGTCAGGAATGCCCAACTCTCAACTGACTGATAAAAATGCTCTGTGAACAAGGCGAGGGAAAGGCAGGAGCACTTTGATCTCATGCTGTGTTTGCCCAGTGGTAATAAATGGTCATTTATAATCCTTAGCGGTGCTTAACCTCCATTTGTTTGGACATAAATAGTACAATCCCAGACTGGTATTTAAGTGATCAGCAGGAGCACCCCCATCTCCCCAGCAGCTATTTATTTATCCGGACTCTCGTTTGCTGGGTGAAACCTTCTACATGAACGTGTAGAACTGCTCTCCCCTGTGCTCTCGGAGCCGTCCCCTGGCCCGTCACTGCCGACAGCACAAAGGTGCTCATTTAGAGCCAGAACTTCAACCTGATCCACATGAATGAAGCCACAGACAAGCGCTGCACTCTGCATAAATACACTACTTGTTCCTAACACAGGGCCGGAGCCTGCCAAGCTCCAGCCATCTCCTGCCAGGTGCCGGTGCCCTCCGAGTACCTGGAGGCAGCAGCAGGCAGGATCAGACTGACACTGGGCTCTGCCCATCACGTTACTGGGCACCGGGTGACTTTTGGAGACCAGGTTGTGGTCACAGCATCTCACCCTCACCTCTGCAACCCATCCCCTTGTGCCCCTGGGAGCCGGTGCCCAACTCAGCCTCACCCATAAGGAGCCAGCTCCCCAGCCTTCAGCACGGCGATCACTCGGCCCCGCTGCATGCCCGATTCCTTCTCCAGTCCAATCACGATGATATCCCCTCCTCTCCTGCAAGAGAAATGAAGGAGATTGCACACATACACTCTGCAACGGGGACTGCTGGCAGCTGAGCAAATCCCGTGTTGGATACCCATCCTCTCTGCTGCAACTCCTCCTATAGTGACAGGGATTTCTGCAGGGAAGGGGCACTGCTGTGTCACCAAGAAGTGACTGAATCTGCTGCAGTAAGAACCCCTATAGCTGGCAAATCACATTTCCAGCAGTTCTGAGCAACTCAACAGGAGGCAGCGGGACGTGCCAGCACCACATCCGAGCAAGGAAGCTGCCTGCTGTTCTTTGTTTCCTCAGTAGCCAGGGAAACTGGGTGTCGAGCTCACCATCCACTATTCCATTCTGCTGAAATCAATCTCACGAGGCCTCAGATGCAGCCATTCTGCCCATCACCAGATATCTTTAAAAAGGAGTGGAGAAATGGATGTGCTATTGTACTATGAACACAATTTCTTAGTGATGATTTTCTGGATAGCTGAGTCAAAATAAGCATGCAAAGTTCCTGAATTACCTGCAGCTAATCTCTCACTACTCAGCCCAGGAGGGATTTTGCTCAAGCCGTCCTGGTAAGCAACCCACTTACCTGGGGATCCATATGAGGTCTTTAACAGGCAGAATCTTGATGGCTTGCAGATGCTGCGAGTTGTCACCCGTAGGCACAGCATCGTGATCCGGGGAAGGCTTCAGTTCATGAAATTTGCCCGACTCCTCAAAATCTGTGGAGAGTGGAGCACTGGAAGAGCTGGTGGGTGAGCTGGGCAGGCTGGAGGGGCAGCGGGTTAACCTGTTGGGAGGTGAGGAGGAGTAGGAGGACACGGAGCAATAATCTGTGAGCGAGTCCTGGTGGTTGAGGATCTGGGTGCCAACCTCGGGGCTGTAGATGATGCTCATGTCCTCCAGCAAGTTCCCCTCTAGCGCTCCGGGGTTGACAGGAGCAGTAGCAGGAATGGCTGGGGCAGGCTGCTGGATGGCAAACATGTCTCTGAGAGGGCTGCAGTCCCCGCAGAAGTAGCGTGCACAGAGCTGGTAGGTGGCGGCGTGGTACATCACCAAGAAGTTACTCTTCTCGTCCAGACACCACACCACCTCCTCCCCATGGCACTCCGAGTTGCAGGCAATGGATGAGATGGCAGACGGCGGGCTGAAGGGCTCCAGCCTCCTGCTGATCTCCATCACGGCGCAGTCGATGACGAGGACGCCGGGCCCGTTGCTGTACCACACCTCCGTGCCGCTGTTGGTGATCTCCATGGCCCTCACCGGGTACGGGTTCTGCCGCGGGTCATCATCGGGAATGTTGAATTTGGACCTGTTGGCTGTGTGGGAGCACAGGTAGGAGCAGCTGTCTGCTGGGATGCCCTGGGCCACTGAGAACACTGCTACGAGTCCATCCGACAGACCGGCCAGCACCACGTACGAGTTCTGCAAGAAAGAGTTGGCAGATTCTCTCCAGATTCTTTACTTCTCCGCCAGACAAAAGCCTTCAATCCCCAAGGCGCTGACTGCCCGTCACAATCCTATACGTGTGCCAGTAACTTACCCCAGATCACTCAGCGATAACAGCAACATAAAAAGAAGCTGTTACACAGAAGCTGCTGCAGAGCCATACTCCTCTCACCCAGTATTACCTCTCTCTTTACTGGCAAGGGAGGATAGACAGGCCTGGCTGCCTGCCCCCAAGGTTAACAAATTCAAGCTGGAACACGTTCAGAGGCAGCCATCGTGATCCTAGGAATCCAGCTGTAGAAACCCGGCTCATATCCAGAAAGGAGTAAAGCACAGTGAAGCTATTGCTATCAGTCGAGGAGAGGAATGGAAGCAATGCAGGAGGAAATGGAAAGAGGGAGATGGCGCTTCAGCCAACGCCGGTGCACAGTGATCACTCCGCGCTCAACCGCTGCGCTCCTCCCAGGGATGTGCCCTGGGTGTGGGATCCCCCCAGTGCCAGGCACAAAAACACTGCCAGGCGCCCCAGCACACTGCAGGTAGATCACATCCTGCCCTGGGATGTGCTGGCTGCAGTGGGGACAGCCACGTCCCTGTATGGGAGCTGGCAAGAAGGCCATGGCTCAGTGCATCCCCAGCACCTCCTGCTCAGTGAGGTGGTGCAGAGGGCTGTGAAACAGACTGAGAAATGAGACTCTCGGGAATTAACTCCCCGTGACCTCAGGGCTGTACCAGAAACTCCCCATCTGTGCAGCAGATAAAACAATACCTACCTCAAAGGGCCTTTATTTCCTCCCTGTGGAGCAATAAATTCAAAAAAAAAAGAAAAAAAAAAGAAAAAAAGACCCTTTGCCCAGGGCTTACTCACTGCTGTTACAAACCAAAAGCAAATGGAACCAAAGAACACAGCAGACCTGGCATCACCCCTGGCTGCTCTGAAGCCAATGGAAACCTTCAGGGCTTGTGGCTGTGCCAGCCTCATGAGATGGGTCTGGGTCCACAGAGGCCAAAATCAGTACCTTGAGCTTCTCTCAAATACCAAGGGGCAGATAGCACAGGGATATTAGTTTAACGGATAGCGCTGTTTGCAAGGTTCATTAAAAGTCTTGGATTAAACCATTCTATCTGCACACACAGTATGAGTTAAGCCATCAGCATGCTGCACTCCTATGACTAATCCAAATCACAGCAGAATTTTACAGTAATGGGAAAAACTAGGGAAGCAAGTGGAAAGTTGTGAAATGGGACTTGGACTCCAACTCAGCCCGGTCCCAATCCTCTAACCACTAATTAAAAGAAACCCAAGTGGCCTGCAGTGCTCGGTGCCACGTCCCCACTGCCAAGTGGATCTGGTGCAAAGGTTCTTAGACATGGACCTGCCAGGGGGTTGTATCAAGAGGTTGGAACACGGCATGATGCTTTGCACGAGCTGGGTTTCAGATTTTTTTCTGCCTTTGGAAAAGAGTTCTATTATTTAAAACAGAACAAAGCAAAGCAGAACAGCTCACATCTCTCTGGTGAAAATGGTCCAATGTTTTCAGACCAAAGGACCCCGCATAGCAAGTATTTCATATTAAAAATGGAACGCCTGAAATCAAACGGTCACATTTCATTGCTCCGATGGCCTTCAGAAAATTATTGCCCAGTTTCATTATCAGGCACATTTTAAGAGGGTGAGGAGCTCCCCAGTGCTGCGGCTGCACTGCTTGAATGCAACATGGGTGTGCTAACCTGAGCTGCTGCTAGCATGGCACACAGCACTATTACAGCCTGCTCTGGGATTCTGTCTCGCTTGCTTTGTAAATGCTGGATTATCCAAGCACAGCCCTCAAAAAATATATATACATATATATTGCCATTTTCTTGATGAGTGTCAGCCACTGCAGAACAATCAGATTCCTTCTGGAGATCTGCTGGGAGGCAACCAGGCCATGGCAGGGGGTGGGATTGGGAGAACAACACTGCAGAGCTGCATCATTTATACCACCTCAGTTTTAAGGATTATGCTAGATTTTAGCCTGGCTAGCCTACAGTGGAAGCAAACCTGACAGGTACCTGATGCTTTGGGGCACTCATTGCTCACAGTCTTTGCTATCAGGATTTGCTTCATTCCAGCCACTGCCGTTATCACTTCACTTGGGAAAGGAGGAGTAAGAACTCAGATCCCGGGAAATGCCCCCTACCTGCCATCTCTGGCCTAGCAGAGACCACGAGAGGGGCACTGCCGAGGCTGCCCAGGTGCTACCAGATGTTATGGGGTGCTGGTGGGGCAGGACAGCGTGGCAAAGCCCTCAGACCCAGGCTATTGCAACAGCGACCAGAGATGGGCAGTGTGGCAGGCTCCAGAAACCTTAAGTAACTTTCTCAGAATTCATTTTCAACATTCAAGCTCAGCAAAGAGCCAACAAAAACACGCAGCAACAAAACTGCATTTGAAGCGCGCGTCCTGCCAGCAGCCCTGCTGTGCCAGCAAGGAAGGCCTTGGAGCGGGGCTGCGATGGGATGCGATGGGCAGCAGAGAGGGTGAGCTGGCTCCAGACATCCTGTCCTTGTGGCTAAAGACAGGAGCAGCTGGGACAGCCACAAGGAGCAGGTTAAAAACCCAAAATGGCCTCGGTCACCTCCTCCCTCCTTCCCACAGGCTCTGGCACTGCTGGCACTGAGCGCTGCAGCCTTTAAATGCAGCTTTTGTTTTCATGAGTTCCAGGTTGCTGCAAGAGGCTGGAGGGTTGCACCCATACACATCTCTCTCCCCCAGAAACCACACAACAAAAAAGCTCAAACTGTACAAGACTTTTCTTTGGCGGGTGAGATTTGGATTCCGGGCCCCTCTCCGCTGCCTTTAAGTTTCCATGATGCTTCCTTTGGATGAGAAACCAAGTTTTGGAAACTGTTTCTTTTGGATCAGCCTTCCCAAGGCAGTCATAAAGAATTCCCCTTCCCAGCAACATCCCTCAGCAGCTCTCTGACTGCGAGTTACCTCACATCTCACCAGCTGAAGGCTTTCTTCCCAGAGAAACGCGAGCAATTCTTTCCTCCAGCAGGCAATAATTACTGTGTGATAACTCTGATACAACTCTGTGCTGTACAGTGGGTTTGACAAGTGTAAGCTTTCCATTTTGCTTTATGGGAAGAACTGGCTGCTTCGAAAAATGGCTTAGTTTTTTGCCAGCCTGGTTTGCACATCCCCACGGCTGCTGCTCTGGCTGTTCCACTGCCAAGTTCATTCATAGAAAGGAGAGAGGAAAAAGTAAGTGCAATAAAGCAAGGAGTGCAGCAAAGGGATGTGGATTTCTGGAAGGTTGGGTAGGGTCGGGGGAGGAAGGGAGGTGTCTAGACTCAATATTACTATTGTAGAGCCTGGCATTATTTATGACATTTTCTAGGCAAGCCACAAACTGAAAATAGAAACCAGGAGACATAAAGCCACTCGTAACCCCTAAGGAATGGCTTTGCAAGCTGTGTGACAGTGGAAAAGCTGAAAAGTGAAAGACTCGTTTGACTATCCTGGACAAAACCTCAGGCAGCACGAAAAAGAAATTCACCCTACACGTCAGAAATGAAACTGCACAGTGGAGAAACGCTGCAGACATGGGAGCCAAAGAAAGCCGACAGACACAGCCTCCCGACGGGTGAAACTCGTCCCTTTGCCAACTTCAGCTCTGTGCCCTCCTTCAGTTCTCCTCACACCATGTTTGGAAGTCAAGTGGTACACCTTACACTAACCATCTGCCCTGGATGCAGACAGCAGTCTGAGCACACCAGCCAGAAATGGACAAATGTGAAAGAACACGTGGGATTAAACAGCTCTGCGGCCACCGTGAGAACTGCTCCATGTGGAGCTTTTAGCCTTAGACAGCCCGCTGGCATCTGCAAAAACTTCACGGTCACCATTAACGTTGGAGTATAATTATGTGTTTTCACTCGAGGTGCTGTAGGCAAACCGGAGGTAATTTAGCCCCAGAGCAGTTTTTATACATCCCCCAGACTTGCCCGCAATAGGCAGTAATGTCAGATTCCTCTTGCCAATAATTGGATGGTAGCAGTTTCAGAACCAGCTAGATAGCATACAACTTTTTATTAGTCATAGGTGGCAGCTCGTAGACTGCATTTATGATCTAAGCGTTCTCTTCCAAAACCAAGAAGTTTGTGTGCACAGTATTACCTACACAACAGCTGCACACGTGCCAGCAAAAGAGCAAGAGCAGGAGCCAGAGTATACCCAAGCCCTGCGTTAAGAGTTAACAAATCTCTATACTAATTACTCATTCACATCTCCTCGACTTTGCTTGATCAACCTAAACCTTGTCATGCAGTCATGTGGAAACACAGCTGGAAAACTTCCTTGTGGGGGGAATTTGATCTGTTTGGACTATTATCCCGGCACAGTTGGCCGTGCCAGCTCCGGACCCCTGACATGGGTTCATGCCCACACCTCTGCCCCTTGCTCTGCTGGCAGTGGCACCAAAAGCCAAAGACATCTTGCACCACCAAACACTGCAAACTACTTTGTTGCTGGCTGATGACGAGTGGCACAAGCCTTGGCAGCCACACACACAGCCGGATCTAGGATTCCCCCATACCTTTTTGACAAC
This sequence comes from Centrocercus urophasianus, assembly GCF_019232065.1. Lineage (NCBI taxonomy): Eukaryota > Metazoa > Chordata > Aves > Galliformes > Phasianidae > Centrocercus > Centrocercus urophasianus. The sequence goes on from NW_024884789.1 coordinate 2,380,709, forward strand.
AGGAATCACCAGGAAGCAGCTGACAGCAGCAGGAGAGTCCAAACTCTTCTGCGGGGCCTTCAGAGGACACATGCCCTGCAGCCTGTACACTGAAATCTTCTGGTCCTGTGGAAGAACACATCAAATTTGATGAATTTCCATTGGTTCTCATAATTTTTACACTTTGATACCTGAATGAGATGCAACTGCTTCGCAAACAGTTTTTATTTGTATTCTTCATATGCAAAGCCTGAATTTCCCTTTGTTTTCTCTGGAGACCATCAGCCTATGGGTAGGACCCAGGGGGCTGCCTTCCCCAGAACAAGCTGTGACCCAAACCCAACCAAACTCAGAACCACAGCTGTTATAGCAGCATATCTAAACCAGCACTGGCAACCCTGACTCTGAACAAACCCTGAATTTGTCAGGACAACTGAGACACTTTTTGTGCTCTTTTGCATTCACCTGTCAGTTCAGACTAATACTGGAGTTACACCTGCTCTACACCTCTACCTAATACAGAGCACTTGCTTTGGGGAATAGCAGCACATTTAATGTGGATCAAAAAGGTGAAAACAAAATGCTTTAAGATCTCTGCATAATACTTTTTCTATACTTCTCATTATGGGAAAAATAAAAAATAATTTTAAAAAAAAGAATATTTGAACCCTGCTTTAATTTGGGTGGTCAGAAAAGCCAAATATCTTATTTAACAACATGGGAGAAAGCTATCCACCTTCACTCCATTTCAGCTTCCATACTCCAGCCATATGAATTCACCAACACAGATCACTTATTCTGCACATATGGCCTCCTCCCCCCCCACCCCGAAACTGAACTTCAGGAACATTTGTTTCATCTATTTTTTGCTTGCTTCGTGTCAGATGGTTGTGCAGAACAGGCTGACACTTAACACAGCCCTTTCTGATGGGCGGATGCAGGCTCAGAGATAAGCCAGCCATGCTCTCTCACTCTTATCTTTTCAGCAGCGGTTTTCCATGGTGAATGCTGCACTTGGGTGCCCATTTCCCACCAGATTCCAAATCCCTCCACCCTGTTTTACAACCCCGCCTATGACGCATGGTTTCTTTCACTGCTCCCCTTTATCACTCAGAGATAAGGACATTTCCCAGATGGAAACGCTGGGTGCAGATATGCCCCAACTGAGACAGTTTTCACTTCAGGCAGCCGAGCTTCCCATGACTGCTCTGAACACCAGGAGACACAACCATCCTCCGTGTGTCAGCCAAATAAGCATGCAGCACCAACACCCCGTGAGGCAGCAGGTGTCAAGTCATGCTGCTCAGGTCTGTTGTCTTAGTTCTACTGACTGCAGAAGCTGTGGGTTTGCACCCCTTGCGAGGAGAAGCACTTCAGCAGGGTGCTGATAGCCTTACCTCCGTGGCAGCCCAGAGGGCATTCTGAAATTTCAATTGGCAGCACAGCTTCATTCCGGGGCAGCTCATCCTCTCCACTTCTATCACCCCTTTTTCTGGATTCACCACAGTGTAGTTTCTGAAAAGAGCAAACAGTTGGCTGCAGCCAGCCTCCAACCTGCATAGGGCCACTTCTGGCCAAGCCACAGCGTGATGCAGACGGTGCTGCAGGGCTCTCCAAAGGGCTCTCATAAAGCAAAAGACACAAAGACATGCCAGCTCTTCCTCGGGGTGGATGTGTGATTGCTGCTGTGAAGATTTCAGCTCAGCTATCCAACTTTGCAATGGATGAAGTGGATGAGGAGCACTCCCATTGCCAGTTACTATAACTCAGCTGTGAGACGAGCAGCTCCAGCTGAAGAGCAGTAATTAATAGCTGGAAGCTCTCAGCCTCCCTCACCCATTAAGATTCTCAAGAGAATATATGCTCTTTTCCCAAGCTCACTGCCTCAGTATTATCTTGGTTCATTGCTAATTCTGGTACATAAACAGCAGATGATGATTCCTCCTCATAAGAGCAAAGATCCGTAACCTGATAAATTCTTTTATAAATACAACCTATAAATATTTTTGCAACTACAAGGATTTTGTTTGTTTTGGGTTCGGGGGAGTTTATTGGCTTTGGGTGTTTGAACAACAACTGGATATTCACAACCCCATCTGCGAGCCCAGATGTTGGACCAACTGCAGCACAGGCAATCACACATCCCGAAATCTGTCATAGAGAAGCAATTTGTTATTCAGCAGTCTCCAGCAATTGCATTGTCCGGTCAGGAAGCAGATTCCCTGAGATATATTGCTGTGAATACTTGGACAACATCCACATATTCAAACTACATCTGTGGGTCCCATGTGTTTCAGCAGGAATAGCTCTACTGCCTGCACTGAACGGCTGGCCAGGCACCACAGATAGCAAAGCAAACAGCTCAGGAACAAATCACGTACCTTTCCCATTAGGTTAATGCCTACAAATAATTAATACAAAACTCAGATCCATTTGTGAATGTTTCCAAATAAAACGAGGGCTATAAAAATCCGTAACATCCATAAAAGCAAACCTAACCAGCCACGGGTGATAGGTGGCTGAGCAAAACACCATCATCTCAGTCACAATTTAATAACACTTACAGCACATACCTAGCCAGTATGGCACACATTTTACTGGAAGCGTACACTTGGATGCACACACAGCTTCAGGCATGTGGCTAACTCCTGATGATTTCAATAGGATTTGAGCATGTGCTTAATTGCTTTGCAGAACAGAGATGGAAGTGCAGTCTCAATTAGGAAAGGTTTAGCGTTAAATGGCCTCATTAGGAAAGGCAGAACACGTCTGTTCTCATGTGCAAATGCTCCATCCTGTGTGTATGAATCATTACACTGCCCTAATCTTCTCCTCATATTAACTGAAGCAGAGTTAAGCTCATTAAATATCCTTTATAAAGCAACCACTGTTCCCAATTAAAAGAGTTTGGGAAAACAGCGTTCAGTGTATCCTTGGCATTCACTCTAATCCACTTTCACCTTCTCTACCTCCCCTCAGAGGGGTAAGTGAAGACACTGAAGGATTTTTACTTTAAAAAGAAATGGGTAATAGGAGCCATCTAACCTGGTATTTTCCTTCCCATCCCAGAAAACCACAGTGTATTCCTGTCCTTGGGAGCAGAAGAAAGAAGACTGCTTCCCACAGGGCAGCAGGTACATGAATGTTGCAAAGGTGGGATCTTTCATCTGTCCTACCACAGAAATGGCCAGCGGACGCTGTGGGGAAAGGAAAAGAGAAGGACACACATCACAAAGGCAGCTGGAGGTCCAGATGGAAGAACAGAACCATAACCATTGCTATTAAAGCTACAGAGCCAAGGACTCCTTTAATAAAATTTCCTGTGATGTACCCAGATCTGCACCAACTTCTCCTTACAAATCCCACCTCAGTGGTTCTTAGCATTCTTCTGTATCCCAGAATTTATTCAGATGTAAGATGCAAGAATTCTGGGACCTGACCCAACCTCTGCCTGTTTGTGAGTCAAGGCAACCTTTACTTGATGGCTCCAAGCCATCAACTTAATTAACGAGAAACGTAATACACCAATATCCTTTTTTTTTTTTTCATACCTAAAATCCTTTTTCTATCCCCTCATTATAATTGGAGGGGTTTTAAAGTCTTTGTAGTTACATTCACAGCATGATGCTGTAGCTGCTTCTAGAAATTATGGGTAATGTCTTGCTCAAGCGAAATCAATAGCCTAACTGCCATTGACATCAAGGGACCTGCATATCACCCCAGACGTCCCAGGCCACCAACGTGCCATTGTTTCATTCATAAAACTCTAATTTAAGCTAGTAGAAGCTCTGGGCCAAACCAGCAGGAGGGGGAAACAGGCAACTGAGCTGCAGAGCTGTATCAAGAGGAAGGGGTGTCTGGTACCTTTTCTGGCTTAGTGTCCCAGCACTCCATCATGAGTGCCTGCATCCTATACAGCTGCACCTCCTCCGGCTGACCAAGAACAGGACGGATCCCTTTTGACAGCTTCTTTGCTATCTGCAGTTGATGCTGTCCCAGCACAGGCCGCTGACCGGACAGCAGCTCATACAGCACCATTCCATAGGAGAACATGTCAACCTAGAGCCAGCAACAGAGCAAACCTCCCATGGTAAAGGCAGCATGAAAGAATACAACGGGAAAGATAGCACTGCACAGCAACACAGCAGTTAGGAGGGAATTCAGCACGAAGCCACCACCACCCGTGGACATGCCACGGTTACCTTCTCATCATAGACTATGCGAGGCCGGATCTCAGGGGCTTGATAGCCTGGTGTGCCTTCCACCCCGAGTGCTCCTTCATGGAACGACTGCCGAGAGATCCCATAGTCAGACAGCTTGATATTGATGTGCTCCTTGACATCCAAGGACCACACCAAGATATTGTCTGACTTCAGGTCGCAAAAGATGATGTTCTTCTTATGCAGGTAGGCGAGGCCAGTGACAATCTGATACGCTATTTTGTGTGTCAGCATGTGTCCCAGCGGCACAAAGGAAGACCCTGCCACAAAAGGAACAGTCTGCCTTCAGGTCTTGTAATCATAACTGCTTTTTCCCCTTTCTTTCTCTTTCAAACTCCAAAGCAATAACTGAGAATGCTTTAAAACATCACCCAGTGCCAACATTCAAAGTGTTGCCATTCATGTTGCTACACAAATCTGGCAGCTGTATTCTGAGTTTTAAAACCCTTCCAACCTCCAGACCCCTGAATCTTCTGGTGCAAATTAATGCTTAACTGAAAGTTGACACAAAGCCCAGGTGCCGAGAGGGTCAGATGGCCTCAATCTAACTCATTCTGAGTGCCATTCATTTGATAGCAACAAGAACACAGACAGTTACGGGAGAATTCAGACTGCCAGATACACATCTGTGGGGGGAAAAACACAGCACTACACAGGGAGAACTGAAGAGAGTTGCACTTCTTACTACGTAGCAGAAAAACTGAAAATCCAGTCTCCAAAGTAGTTTTCAAAACAATGAGCATCAGATTTTACACTTAGTCCCCAGAGGCACAGCTGAAGAGCAATGCCATCCCTCCCAATTTCCCTCCTTCCCTTCCGTGAATCAAGCAGTGCTTTTGGCATTATCAATCATTTGTCACTATTGTGACCCAGCTGTGAGATCTCCCAGGAGGGAGACTGTGCTTTTTACCTTTGGAGTTTTCAGATAAGACAGTGGTGAGGCTGCCCAGAGGGGCCAGCTCCAGTGCAAAGCAGAGTGGATGGATGCTGATGCCAATGAGGGAGACAATGCAGGGGTGCTGCAGCGAGTGGAGCATGCTGGCCTCCTGGCGGAACTCAGAGAAGTTCTTCATGGCATCCATGGCTCTCAGGTGTTTCAGCATGGTATCTGGCAAGACATACAAACTCCTCAGTCCCCAGCTAAAAAAAAAAGGAATGTTTATTATACCCTCTTTGGAGGGTACTAATCACTGAGAAAATGAACCCTTTTAAACTAACGTCTTCTGGGGGGGATGTTACATTGCAGACCCTTCAGAGGAAGGGGTCTTTCCTACCCTTGCCCAACTGCCCTCTCAGAAGTGGGACTCTACTGTCCTTCTGCCATGGGACATTCCAGGCTGCTCAGGCAAGTGTGCTACGTGCCAGTGGGACAGTAGCTGTCTGCTTCTTCATCTCAGGGCTTCCCTGGTACAAATGAAGAAATTGAAGCACCTTCTCCATTTCTTCTGTCCTTGGACTGAAACTCTGATGGAAATCGGGGCTCAACACCCAGCATACACAGTATGAGAGGACATCCCTGCCTGCCCAAGAAGTGGAACAGGAGGATTTCCAATTTCCTTTCTTTATGTGCTGGCATAGATGGAATAAGACTTATTAAAAGTCTTATTAAAAGGTAGACCTGCAAACCCTTAGTGCAAACCCACGCAAATACACACTTCTCATTGCCAATGACCTTCTTCTCTGACATCCTACAGTGAAAATGGTCTTAGTTTCTGTACCTTACAGGTGTTGACATGAAAGACTCCTTAAAAACACCTTCCTCCTCCACGAAAACACATCGGTTTTGCAGTTTATTTCAAAGCTGTATACAAACAGGTGCTGCCAGCACTTCAGAGAGCAAAGGCTTTTTGGTCTTAGCTTGTGATCTCAGGCTGCAAGAGTAAATCTCAGTGCTGATTCTGTACCGTACCTGCAGCTGATGTGGGAGAACCACTGCATTTTTTGATTTGAAATCTCTTCACAGCCACTGGTTTTCCTTGGTATCGTGCCCGATATATAACAGTTCCACTTCCACCCTGGCCAAGAACGTTGTTTTCATTTTCACTCCATTCCAGTTTGCTGTTTTCCAAGAACAATCTGCCAAAAAGAGATTGGGGCTTTTTAATTAAAAGACAAGCTTTAAAGTTTAAAGGCACTGTAAATTCATGTTTTCAGTATGATTGTCATCTTCACGCATCCCTCCTTAGGTTCTTGTTGTATCTGCTGAACAGACAGGATCCCCTTTTTCATCTCAAGGTACTCTGTGCTGGTTCACATATGGCTCAACAGATTCCTTGCAGAAAGAAAAGTAATGAGCAAATAAGTGAAAAAGGCTTTTTACTGGGTGCCAGCTTATCCTATGAGAACCCAATAGATCTGGAAAGCACATGAACTCCTTCTCCAAGCAGATGGCACAGCTACAGACATTTCTAACATTTATCTGTATTAATGACTTTTTTGTTTGTTTCATTTACCTCCTGTTCCGCTTCTTTCTGTTGAGGCAGGACAGGATGTTTATGAACAGCCCTACACTCCAAAACCTGATTATTTCAATCAGCTTACTGTTCCCAGGCTGTAATTCATCATTTCCCCACTCTTCCAGAACTCAAACATCTCCACTCACCTCACACCAGCCAAATAAGTCTGTAGGAGAGACCATAGTGGTTGGCCTCTGGTGATGCCAGACCAAGGTCTGGCAAATCAATCTCATCAAAATGACTACAAAAAGGGAAGCAATGGGAACACAGAAAGGCTCCAAGAGCAGCTGACAGGACACCATTTGGTCGAGGCGTCTCACAGCTCTGCTTCCAGCCCAAAGAGGTTTGAGAAATATGAACTGAAAGGGACTCTGGTCTTGTGTTCTGCCTGCCGGGGAACACGATCCATATGGAATGCAGGTAAGCAGCTAACAAATTTAAAAATGCTGCTAGAGGTAGGAAAGTGTTTCAGGTGCTCAGGATTGTCACACTACTAATCCACATGCAGTGGAATCACGCAGAAGCCTCAGCCCAATGCGAGTTCTGTAGTGGCACCTATATAAACTCACTCTCCTAAAGGTGATCTAAGCGTCAGTCTTGTGACACAGCAGCACTGCCTTTTGGTCCTGCCATAGTAAATTTCCATCCTGGTTCATACCATCTGAGGAAGACTTCAACAACAGCAGAGTACTTACAATGCAAGACAAAAAGTGACATCAAAAAGAGACTTCCATACTGCACTGCTGTGATACTAGAGGACTCAATAAAGTGGAAAATAAAGCCACAGAATGGCTTGGTTGGAAGAGACCTTAAAAGACCACCCAGTTCCAATCGCCATGCCATAAGCAGGCACACCTTCCACTCATAATCCTCACAGTAAGCGTGCTCCCCTCGCAGAGATGGTTTAGGAAAAACACAAACAACTGAATTACAACTGAACGCACACTGAAATTAAACCAGAGGCCATTGAATAACATTACCTGGCAGGAAAATCTGTCATGAAGAGCTCTGGGACCAGCTCTTGGAGAGAAACAGGGATGTCGGGGTGGTTAGGGCACGTGATATAGTCCAGTTCGATGGCAGTCAGGACGCAGTCCTCCATGTTGAAGTACTGAGCATCCTCTGCCCTCTCACCACACTCGTCCTCCAGCCTGGAAGCAGCACAGATGTGGCAGGGCACATACTGCTCCATCAGCAACGTACCGTCACTCTCAGTGGCTGTGAGTGCTTCAAACCAAGCAAACAAACAGAAAACATAACTCAAACTGAGAAGGAGCAACAGCTCTGAGTGCATTCAAGTGTCTGCAGTCGCCACCTGGATCCAGTGGCAGGAAAAGGTCAGACTCGTGACTGCAGCAGTTTGTGAAAGCAGGCTTATGAAAGCTGATGCAGGGCAGGAGAAAGCACTCTCTGCAGCATTGAAGGCAGGAACACATTGCTCTCTCTCATGAGCAACATTTTCAGACCCTCTGAGGGAAAAGCTACCATGACAGAACTTCTCCCATCAACTACAGAGGGATTTGGTGTTGTCAGCCCCCATTAAATGCCTACAATCCAGTGGATGCATCCAGGCCGTAGCCTTTGAAGTCATGACTCTTCTCAAGCTTCAGTGATTAACATTATCATTATTTTAATCTAAAGGCAAATAAAATCTCCTTTTAAGTTTGTAGCATGCAGAATGTGATTATGTGCGACAACTGTTTCCTTGGGAGAACCTCCAATTAAGAGATTTTGGCACTGTGTTCCAGACCGCTGAGTGACCGATACGAGATGACAAAGAATATTGAGACTTTGTTTTGGTTTTAAACAAAGTGTACTGGGGTTGCAAACGGCCCGCTGGGTAACAGCATGATCTGTGCTGATCACAGGAAAAACAACTGCTGGAGTCAAGGAAGTTACCTTGGCACAGAATCCTTGGTATCATATTCACTCATGCCGAGCACATCTCAATTTTATTAATTACAAGCTATTCAAAATGGGGGATAAAAAGCTGATCCCGGCTGACCCCAAAAGGAGTTTTGGCACTGAGGGACAGCACCAAGTAGTTTGGGTGAAATCCTGCCCCTACTACGAGCAAGGGAAGAGACTCTCACTCCCATACAAGCAGGTCTTGCTTCAATTGTAATATTTCACTTGTGCTTGCTGAGATTGATGGGATGAAAGACGCAAGGTGTAGACCAATGGTTGCTGGCAGAGAATCTCAATCTGTCTGCAGCTTATCAGCTTCTCTGAGACATTATTGGCTCGAGACTCTCAGAGCCCAAGGGGTTTTCATTTAATATGCAATACTGCACACCTGGAGAGCTTTGCCAAAGAACTTTGTGTTACACAGACATAACACCACACCGAAAATTACAACACTTCTCTTACCAGGAAACCACTGGTCTATCAAAGAGTTGACATGATCTGTGATGAACGCCATGGCTGAAAAGTCTCTTGCTTCTGACTGGCAAATGATTTTAATTCCCCCACTTTTTTTCTTTTTCCAGTTGACATCAGAAGACTCAACACTGTTTAAGAAAGACAATGGAATGAAGCTTTTGTTAAGAATCCGTGTCAACAAACTTTCTTTCTCCTAGGAAAGCTGAGCTACAAAATAACATGCAGTTCATAGGCAATCAAAATAAAACCTTGGCTTTGAATATGAATTTCAATTCAGTCCATTCTGCAAATGAGTTTGAGAAGAAATTGCTCGTAGTTGGTAAATGCATCTTTACTACAAAGGGCTTAGTTCTGTAATTCCCTGAAGCACAGTACACGAGAAGATATACTATGACCACAACCTTGGTCCAGAGTTTGGGGTTCTAGACTCTGATTTGTAATGTCTGTCCAAGTCTCTGTTCAGCTGCAATCTGCCTAAATGAATTCAGGAAAGACACTATATTCTTCTGGTTTCCAACTACACAGCAGCACCAATGGTTCTTTCCCTATCTTTCCAGGGGCTGGAAGAGTAAATGCACCTGCAGATAATGCAGAGATGAACACTGAAGTGGCCACCAGCTCCTCACATCTGTGAAAGAACATGGATGGCAGCTTTCCTCCAGCCTCACAGCCAGCAGATCTGCCTTGGCCAGATTAAACCCACTGCCCATAGCTCTTGTCACACGCAGTCTGATAGCAGTGAAGCACCTTCACTCATCTGGATTGCTGCCACACAATAGTGGAAATAGTGGATTCACTGGAAAACTCACTGACTTAAGGAAACCTTTGCAGGTGTAAATGTGCGATTTTTCCTGGCAAAGTGTTCTGCTGTGAATACCACTCTCTGTTTTCAGGTCTCTTTAAACTTGTGGCTGCAATAACACGTAAGGCTGATACATTCAGAACTGCCATGCAATCACTTACTCATCGTTGCTGTCACCAGCTGTTACCGGATGAGTTATGTCTATTAGAAGAGCCTCCTCTTCCACCGATGAGTGAGCACTGACAATGAGTCAGGCCCATCCATCTCCATTCAGATGATGTGCTTCACACACTCTATTAGTCCCCTGTAACGCATGCTGCATTACAAACACAAATTACCTAAGATAGCCTCCATCAAAGGTAACGAACAGACCTTCCTGCCAGTAAACAGTGTGAGTCCTTTTGACTCGGAACGTGCTGCAGCGGTTTCTTTGGGTGCCTGTGAAGTTGTAGATGGTCACCTTTTTGTTTCTTGTCTTGGTGTTCTTCTTGTTTTCAAACAGCTGAAACACACGAAAGCATAATCATCATCAAAACACTGAAATTGCTCTTAATAACATTGTTTTAATCAGGTATTATGGTGATGACTCTTTCTGGCCTTCATAGATGCTACCATAACATTTCCACACAGGACAATCTGTACTCATAAAAAAAATCGCACTGGAATGAAAATAGGCACATTCAAAGCTGGTTTCGCAGCAATGAAAACATTTCCACGCCGCTCAAAAAAGAACAGTTCCATGGCAGCAAACAGCTCCACAAGAAAAATGTAGAGCTGCAGGAACAGGTCAACAGGAGGCCACAGAGATGATGAGAGGGTTTGGAGCACATCTCCTGTGAAGAAAGGCTGAGGGAGCTGGGCTTGTTCAGCCTGGAGAAGACTCCAAGGAGACCTCACTACAGCCTTTCATTACTTAGGGGAGCTTAATTCGACAATCAGGACATTTGTGACATGAACTCTTCAATTCCAGAAGTCTTAAAAAGGCAGAGCTAAGTGCTTAGCTCCAATTTACCACTAATTTAGCAGATGATCAAGTCTGCCCTCAGTGTAGAGCTAACTTTTCCACCTGTTTCAGTGGGAAGAAGATGGCTTCCCTCCAACGCATTTCAAACCAGCACTTCGAGCAAAAGGTGCTTTTGTTTTCAAACCAAAGCATTAATCTGCAGACCTTCACTGTATTCACTTCCCTGGAACTTATTTCTCTGCAGACGTTCTTCCATGTACCTCACCAAGGACTGAATAAGGTCACTAGCAAAGGTGTTCTAAGGTTATGCAGGGTCCATGGGGATGTAAGCAGGGAGTTGCCAAGGCAGCCCTTTAAAACAGGTGAAATTACGAAATGGTTTCAGAAACCTGGAACTCAGAGTACCTTCCAAAAACAAGGAACAGTTTTCCACGTTCTGTACATCAGTGACAGAACACAGTGTAAATGCTGTTAAGAAGCATTAAATAGCTGTTAAGAAGATACCACGGCAATACTAAAAATATTCTGCTGGTATTTATTATAGCTTCCAGCAGATCTGTGTTTTCAGATATAAGCTGCTGTAAAAAAAACATCTATATAGCAACAAAATTCACTTAGCTTTCAGAACCTTACAAAGACTACTTTAGTAATATGCATACTACTTCCACTAATGGATGCCTGCTTGCACTCATTATCTCTAATTAAGGCAACAGTCTTGTAATTTTTTTCCTCATTTAAACCCATATAGATCCAAGCTGACTTGATGGAGGTATTCCAGATCTCCACTGGGAAGCAAGAGCAGAGTCTGGCCCGGTGGAATGGTCATGGACAAGAGCTGCAGGCAGAACTCCAAATATTTGTTGCTGGAAGGTGCTGGGGGTACTGAGCTCTGTCAGAGAACAGTGCAACAAGGAGGCAGTGGATCCATCCCTCATCCCAATTTGCTGTTCTAAGTAGCACCTACTGTAAAAACAGTTTCAGATTTTGATTGCAGAGTCTTATCCCCCCATATTTACATGAGCCATAATATTGAAGGCCATGACTGAATCAAGCTACATGGGAAGAAACACTCCAAGTACTAACTTCAGCAGCCTTTTTTTCCTTGCAGAGAGATACAGTCACCTACCTGGAGGTCCATCTCTGCCAGGCTAATTAACATTCTTGCAATGAATCTTTGCCAGAAGCCAACTGGGACAAAACTCATCTTGAAGACCCTCTGGATGGTATTTGTGGTCTGGTGGCAGAACCCATGGATATCTAACGCTGGCTTGGTAGGAAGCAGATGAGGGAGGAGGTAGCTGAAACAAACCAAATTCAGCAGCTCAAACTTCAGCTACAGCTTGTAACAGTGAGTACATTGTTACTGGATAATAAGGCGATTCAGTCTCCAAAGAGATTTTTAATGGCACAGCCTACTGCATATAAAAAAGCTTTTAGGCTGAAGGCACTGCAGCAATACATGGAGAAGTTCATTTACACTATGGAAGCAAGCAGAGGCAAAACAGACATGACATAATTCAGCCAGGGCTATTGGACGGGGCTAAAATTGATGTAATCAGCAGGACATTTGTGTAATCACAAATTAAATGCTCGAAAATACGATAGTCATTAGAACAGCTGTGATGTTGAGCCTCATTCAGGCTCGGTGTCTTTATTACCGTGCTCTGGTAGTAAACAGAAGAATACAGCTGTGCTGCTACGTGCAACAGAAGCTCAATGCAGAAACATACAGCAGCTCGGCTTCTTTAAGTCCAGAAGGTGGGGAGAGGAGGTGTGGTGGGAGGTGGCAACCAGACATTTACAGGCTACAGGGATGAGGCTGCTCTGGCTCTCATCCCAGCCCCAAGCATTAAGCATCTCATGTGTCAGTACGACAGTGTTCCCTGCTGCACTGTGCTGCTGGACTCCCTGCCGCAGCCCTGACAGACTTCCACAGCACTGTGCCAGACTGATGCCAGCAGAGATGTTACTTGCCTTCCTCCATCTCGTTCTGCAAGCACAGACTAGGTCCAGCAGTGGATCTTTTCCCAGGTGTGGGAGGAAACCCAGAGCTACAGGACTACCAGAAGAGAGCAGTGGTGGAGCAGAGGCCCACAGAAAGTTTTCAAATTATTTTCAGATCTCTCAGTAAGCACTGAGTATTCACTTGTTCTGATCCTTGTGATCTTGGAAGCTAAAACTTTGGAAGCATAAAACTGTTTTGAAAACTACAAGCTTATGACTTTTAATACCTGCCAATAAATCTGTAAATCGGTGATACTTTTCTGTACCAAATAACATTCCAAGATGCTTATATGATCCAACACCAGCCCAAATCACATTTGCTTGTAAGCAGAAACACTGCTGTTTCATCAGCGTTGAGCCTGAGAAAATCTGTCAGCATCTGAGGCTCATCACTGACGGGCATCATGACAGCAAGGAGGCAAACAGCCAAGGGCCTCGACCAACACACACTGACAGAGACAAGACACACTACTAGAACTAATGTTGGGTCGAAATCCAACGCTTTAAGCCTATCACATTTTCTCTCCAGCAGCTGTAGTACTCTGTGAAAACTGAAAAGTCACTTTGGAAAAGGTACCTCTCACTGGACAACAGCTTTCTCCATATGTCACAGTCCATAACATCTGACTGCGTTTCCCATGATCAAATTATCCCTTCCATAAAATTATCTTTGGAATGTACAACTGATAAAAATTTCTCTTCACTTACAAATTACAGTAACAATAGTCATATTTTCAACTGTATTTTTACAAGCAGATCAAAGCTAAGTTGTATGCACCTCAGGTGGAGAAATGGAGTGCATTAGCCTTGCTCTACACAAGTGGAGGACACACTTTATGACAGCCAATAAATCTTCCTCAGTGCATCAGAGAAAGGGTCTATGAGCATTAGAATTAAGAAGGCCAGTGAGGCCCTTCTGGACCACAAGTATATAGTGGATTATAATACAGATGGAGATTTGATGCTCCTGAACAACAGCCAATGCAAATTTTGGAAATATGTGAAACATGTCCCCATCCACCCTTTCAGAACAGAGACCAGCAGCTGCTTTCTCTGCTCACTGCACAGAAATCCTATCTGGCAATCTAGACAATAATTGCAGAAGTGCAGTAACAAATAATTGCTCTGTGTCTGGCTGGCACGTTAAATTAATCCAACCTGCCAGAGCTGCAGTCTGTCAGTGGGAAGAATATTCTGTTAATGTGGCTTGAATCACTCTAAAAGAGATTGGGCAGGCCATGAAAAAGCAGTTTCCTTATTCTTGAGGCTCAAACAATGTGATTGCCTTGGAGAAAAATGGCAGAGAGCGACGAGGAGTCCAAAAGTCATTTTGGACTAAGCAGAAACCTCACTGCTGTATCTGTGTTAAGCCTGAGAAAATTTGTTGGCATCCGGGACTGGATAAGTGACAGGCATAATGACAGCACAGAGAATGGTGCACTTGTGCTGGCATTCAGAACTCCCAAGAGGCTGAGGGCAACACAGCCATGCTGTCCTGGAAGGGCAAGGTAGTGAAATGCAAATGCTGCAGTAGAAGTGCACTGCGAGGACGGTTTCACCATTAACCCAACAACAGGCGGTCGCCAAGCAGATGGGAGAGAGAAAAATAGCAGGGAACTCTGCCCAGAAGGGATGGGGGGTGGGAGGTAGGGGGGGGGAAGATTCATTGACATTTAAAGAGAATGAGGTTTCCTGCACTATTTCTAGGAAAACTATTGATCAGCAGCTTTGGATGATGCTAAAAAATAAGGAAGTCACGTAGCTACTGAAGCAACACTTTCCTGCTTTCACTAGAAATAAAACAGGGCTGATGTAATTACTGATTACAGAAAGTCTTCTGCCATACTCTGGAGTGAGGATCTTCCATCAGAAACAGGTGACTCCAGCCCATCTATGTTTCAGGCCTAGCAGCCAGGAGCCTCACATTCACTCTCAGCTACAGCTGTGCCAGCCAAGCACTCAAAGCTCCCACCTCTTCACCACCACATTCCTGCCCGTGCCACTGCCCCCCTGTGCTGGTGGCCGAGTTGGTCACCTGAGCATCCCTTACCCTGCCAGTCTCAGTGCACTGCATGGGCAAAGACTTGCCTTGGAAAGTTCTCAAACTCATTTGGACTACAGGATGCTCGTGCCAGACTACTGCTTACAATGACAAAGCCTGTTAATGTCCACTGATTAAACGGCCAGTTTCCTCCAGCCTAGCTAAACACCTCTAATTATCAACCTACCTGTTATTGGCTACCGGCAGGGCGATTTCAAACTTGGCCAAGAACTGGAAGTACTGCTCTTCAGTTTGTTCAGTGAAGCCCGTCCCAACTAGCAGCATCCTGAGATCCTCTGCTCTGATGACTCCATTTTTAGCTACAGACTTGGAGCTCTTGATGTTGAAAATCCTCTGCAGACATTCGGAGAGCCAGACGGGGTCAAGGAAGTAGAGATTTCTCAGGCCATGGCTTGTGTCTGGGAAATGGAGTAGTGTACCTGTTTCTATGAGGAAGTTAATCGCTGCAAGAAAAAACAAAAAAAACAAAGAACAACAGAACTGTAGATGAGCAACTGACCAGCATTAGGAAAGCACACAGCGAAGACGAGGAGGAATATTAGGCATCCTGAGCAGCTTTATTCACACCAGGTATAGACAGCATGTAGCAAAGCAAAAACAACACATACTTGTGGAGTGCTGCTATCTGGCACTCCACTTGTAAAGCCCCCACACTGTCTAACCATCCATATTTCTGTGCCCATTACACCTCCCCTTCATTCTCCTCCTGCCAGCCCACCAAGCCTGTCCCTGGCTCCTGCAGAGCAAGGCTTCCAGAAATATCACAGGACAAGGGCCCTATTCTTCACTGAATGTTTCAATTGGTCACACACTAATTGCCAAGAAATTATCAGCCTGCCATGACCTACCAGTCTGCAAGTCCTCGTAATCTTTGATATCATTTCCAGGGGTTTGCTCAATGATCAGCTCTATCTGTCTGTCTGTTAAATACTGCACATCATCATTCTGACTTCTTTTATACTGTTCTGCAAGGACGGCTTCTTGAAGACTAAGGTAACTCCTTGGAATCTGCAAGACACATAAGAAAAACAGCAGGATCAGTATCAGACAGCACCCACTCTGCTAGTGATGACCTGTCTAAACCATCTCCCTTTACAGAGATCTTAAAAAATACTGCTTTTTCCAAAGCCATTTTGTACTCTTTGCATGCCTCCTGCAGCAGCAACAACTCCCAAAATTCACCTCCCAGTCCAAACCCAGCCCACAAAAAAAAACAAAGCTGCCATTGGGAAGGAAAACCACTACAAAGCATAATTCTCACCAATCTCCCAGCAAGTTTCTGGGAGCAAATCGAGCTGCCAACGTCCTTCATGTTGCAAGTGACATGGAAAATCAGCTGTCGGAGTCCATCGAGGCCTTCCAAAGTCTTACATGAGAGCTCACTGCAAAAGTCATGCAAGGGTGAGGATTACCAAACCTTATCAGCATGCTGGCTTCCTTTCCATGCTCACTTTCTCTTATCACTGACTAAATTTCCTGTGTCAGATGAATAGGAGGAAGGCTGTCAGTGAGCATTTTTAGCTTCAGAGAAAAATACTAAGAGGTCTGGAAAATAAATCCTAAGCCAAACTCTGCTCTGCTTGCTTCATTTGCCACAGAGGGTTCTTCTATTCTCTATGCACTGTGACCTATCGGGTCTTCCTTGGAACACCAACCAAAGCTATCACCCTTTTTCCCTTTAGTGCTACACACATCCTGGAAGGGACTGAAAGATGAGGAAAATCCTGTGTTCCAGCAGTCTCTGGAGATGAGTCCAGTCCTCCCAGCCTCAGATCAAAGAGACACGATGATGATGACTACCAGACACCTTTTCCCACTCTCATTCCTCGCTCATCTGGGTTCTGTTATCTGGGAATTGGTGCTTAGATCCTAAAAGCTGGCCTTCATTCCGGCTTTGATAGCTAACAAACTTCTCTTTCCAATTCCTGCTACTCCTGGTCGTTTTGTGGGCTGAATAAAACAGTTCCCTTCCACTTTCCCCAACAAAAGGTCTTTCTAACTGATCCCACACATGTTCCTGTGGCCAACAGAAAATCCTTTTCTAAAACAACAAGCATTATCTTAAACCTCAGCCATCAGTGGCAGTAGGAAGTCTAAGCTCACTGGGATGCTGACGGTGCAGCACTGACAAACACACCCCAGGCTCATCACACAGGGCTTTACAACATGCACCCTGCACACTCCTCCAGCAAAATTAGGCTGGAAGAAAGGAAGATGAAGGGGAATGAGAGGGATGTGGGGCAGGAAAAGAGAGAAAGTCCCCTTGAGATAGGAGGAATGAGATCACAATGACAGGAAAAGACGTTCAGAGGACTGAACCACAATGTGTTCTCCGCTGCACTGTGCATCCGCATGCCTCACATTGGCTCCCTGGTACTTCTCCCATCCACAGCCAGATGAAAGAGCCAGCTGGGGGGCCTGACGCAAAGCTTGCATTCGCAGAGCAGAGTGTGGGAGGTCTCCTGACAGCTCTGCCAGGCAGCAGACGCGAAGCGCAATGGGACATAGCAGTGCCCTTCTTTACTTGCCAGCTGCCACCTGCTCGTGCCCCAGGCGTTGGCAACCTCACGCTGTTTGGAGCTGTTTGGTGCCAGCCAGTTGCATCCACGCTCCTCTGTGCTGTGCACCTCCTTGGCTGACAGAGCCACTTTTTCCCCAGCATGAAAGCCTCCTCTTCCCAAGGGCATTCTCCATCAGATGGGAGGGAGCTGTGTGAGGCTCCGTGGCCTGATACCAATCTGACAGGCAGCACAACCCCTGTGCTATCACATACAGAGAGCTGAAACGGCACAGCTTTGGGCTGCTGGTAGCTCGTGGGGCTGACTCACCCCTCACTGTGCTCAGGCAGCAAGAAGTTCCCACGCAGCCTCCCCTACCAAACCTTGCAGCACCCTCCATGTAATCATCATGACTGGTAAAATAAGCTTTGCATTGTTATATTTGCATTCTATATGCATTATTAACTTATTATAAAATAAGCTAAGCATTAATTACTCAATCTGCGTGCTCTAGCCCTGTGACTAATTAATAAACCATACCAGCATCTAGCCAATGAGAGAGCTGAGCAGAACAGGAGCACTGAAAGACGTGGCCAAGGTCATGGCTTTAGAGCTCCCAGCTTCAGCCCCATGATCAGCCCTCTGCACCACACTCAACTCCTCTCTGATTACACCATGTTACCTCAATCAAAAAATAGACAAAATGCCATGCTGATGAGTCTACAAATTGGTTCTGTTGCCAAGGAGATGAAGTATTACGAAAATCATTTAAAGTGACATAAAATAGGGTGACTGAACTTCATAAAGGCAAATACACAAGTACTTACTGCAGGTGCTTGAATGTGATATCTGGGAAACCAGTTGCTCTGGATCCAGAGGGAGAGCGACAGAGAGCCAGGACGTAAGCCCTCAGCGTTGCTATCCTCTCAACACGGAATTTGGTTTCAATTAAATCAAGGTGTGTTCCTACCACTAACACTGCTGAATTTGGAGCTTTGGCCTGCAAGAGAAAACACGGACAGTGATCTAATCTAGCAAACTATGTCCGCTCGGACAAAGGAGGAACTAGCTTAACCTGCAGCTGGAAGATCTAATTTTGATACCCTGGAAAAGGTAAGTGACACTCCAGGAAGGACATCTGGAGAAATAACACAAACATTTGCACTGGAGGTATATGGAGAAGTGAGATAAACTGCTAGAAATGCCCAAATCTACTCAATCTTGAATCAGTGGAAAGGAATGGATGAGACGATCTTGTGGTTTCTTCCAACCCTTCCGTGATTCTATCACAGAACTGGAAAACACCCAGATCTCAGGAAACATGCGGCCAAGTACAATGGGATTGCAAAAATTCAAGCAGGGATCAGCCAGTGGATCAAAAGGACTTCAACCACAAAAAAATACCCTGTTCCTATTTTTGTTTCAAACCACCATCTCCTTCTCTCATTTGATCTCTCCTAGTTTGCCTACAGACCATGAACAAATACCTCCTTGGGGTTTTTGCCTTATCTTCTCATAAACTAGTCTATTACAGGCCTTATTTGCCCCTTCCCCAAGCTGGAAAGGTCTGTTTAATTGCACTGCATTCAAAAATATTTCCATACTTACAAGCATCATGCTCACATTTCTCTGTATCTTTTCTGAAGCTGCTATGTGCTTACTGAGATGTGTGAAGGACCATAGGCACATCATACATGTCTGAAATACAGTAATTATCTTCTCTGCTTTGTTACTTAGCTGTTGATTGCTGTTGAATATGAAGCTAACATCATTGCAATGTCAAGATGTTTCTTTTGAGGAGCACTAGTTTAGAGTCCCTGTCTGTGCACATAATGCAAAGGCAGGTATCTAAGTAATGAACACTGAACTAAAACCAGTCTATGCCAATTAATTCACTGCAGCTCTGAGGCTCAGCAGACAGCTATCCAGGAGATACACCCCAGCTTATCTGGATCTAAAGTGTTAAAACCTTAATGTCAAGACTAACATGTGTCTAACCCACACAGAAAAGAAGGTGCTCCAGAACTCCCTTAGAGCACAGTGTGGTCAAACACTAATTCCAAAATAAGCACGTTCGTCCTTACTTAGTAAGGGTTTATAAATCAGCTTTTGTTTTACTCTCTGACATGTGTGAGGGAGAACAAAGCAGATGATAAACTTAAATCCTTAAATGTAGCAATAACGCCTACAGTGCAATGGAAAATTAATTCCAAAAGCTATGCAAAATTCATGCAGAGCGTTTAAAAGCAGACCAAAAGGAATCTGTAATATCACATATCTATGTGCTGAGCTACTGCTTGATAAATAGATGCCCTGGAGTCCACCAGTGACTTCTTACCTCAATGTTCAGCAACCAGAACTGTAAGTTTGCCACAGCTTCTTCCCCCAGCGCCAAGTTCCATACAACTATGTACAATGCTTTGTCTGTGAAGAAACACTGATTGACTGTAGACATGCTCGCTGGGCCTCCGATATCCCAGACATTGAACTCCACTGAATCAACCTACTTAGACAAAGAGAAGTGTTCAAATCAAACGGTTGCAGTAAATCACAGCGAGATAATAGCCGAAGCATAAACCTACGTCTGCATAATGTATGACACAAGGAGGGTTTCAATGTCCTAATTGTGCCTCCAGGAAAGAAAAATCAACAAGCAATTGTTAAGCATGGCTTCCATTTCCCCACAGGAAATAAAGACTAATTACTTGCTGCTAAAATAATAGAGGTGCCCTTGATGCTGGTAAATCTCCAGTTAAGGCCGTGGATTCTCCAGTACAAACAAGGATTTCATTCTGAGCCCTCCACTTTGCTGCATCTTGAATAGAAACGGCTTCATCCTTGTCTGTGCCACACTCGACAGCACTGCTGGAGTTAGTTATGTGCCACTGATACAGGGAGCAGGAAACCCTCACTGAAATCACTCTGTGGAGCTCAGCCCCAACTGAGTCACACCGAGGAAAGGTGCCTGGGAGGTGGGGAACTTCACAAGCCTTGCATAAAGACATCCTGCACATCCCTGTCAGTGTGCCATGCCAGAGAAGAGCCAGAATTACAGCTCAGTGTAATTCACTCACTGACTTTAGGGGAACGTGTGAATGGCAGTCTCTTCAGTTCAGCATCCATTCCACAGTGTAGGCCCACAACAGCACTGAGAGCAGCATAGTTCTCTGCTTGAATGGCATTCGGGCTCCAACCTGCAGTAGGATCTATCTATATGCCTTTGAGGCTCTGTCCCTAAATCATTTAGCTCTGGTGAGGCAAGGAGCCAGTAGTTGTGCAGGGAACCTTTCTCCAGCCACCACCCTTTGATGACATCACATAAGATGTCATCAGAGTGAGTTCTGTTTATTGATCCAGGTCCAAGTACTGTCTGATCCCACACACCAATCTTGCCCCAGAAGATTTCAGAACGAAGTCAAGCATCTCAGCATGGCTCCAATCTCCTACCATAGTCCCAGTCTGAAGTCTCCCAGTAACAGTTGGAAGAATTTCCATATTGTTTAAAACAAACCCTAACTAGCACCAGGGCTGCCTTGTTCATCCATGAGACCTTGAGCTGTGGGTGCTTGTATGGAAAGACAGACTCAGAGGTAGGGACAATAGCCTGTTCAGCAACTTGGATCCCACTCTGGGTTTCCTGCACTGTCTAGGTTTTTGTTTTATTCATTTGCTCTTCAACACAAATGCACAGCTCTTCTCCCACCAAAGTCTTCTCCTTAAAGAGCTGGGCTGTGCTTGCTCTTTTTCTTTCTGTCTCTGGCTTGGCACTCTTCTGTATAATAGCTGAACTCAGCAGGCTCCTTCACCCCTTCCAAAACAGCCTGGTGGCCATGGCTCTCATAAGAAAAGTGAGAGCCATGTGTTTGCACATCCTCAGCTCTGTCAAAAGCCCAGGACCAATTCTGCACGCTCTAATCCCTATATGGCGGCAGAAAGGACCACCTACAAACCTCTCAAATACTTGAATTAATTCAGTGCTGTACAAATTAGCTCAGTATGGATTGACCTACCCTCCAGATGAGCTGCCTGAGAATTTGATGTTTAAGGTATGCCTTAAATATCTCCTGGCATCACAACCAGAGCTTAGGCATCCTACCCTCCACCCATCTTCCACATTTACAATAGTTCTGTCATCAAGGGGGTCAAGCCTTAAGTACAATGACCTGTTTTGTGGCCCCATATGAATGAACAATCTGCTTTAGAGAAGCTGATTTAAAATATTCTCTCAAAGTGTCCAAAAGCCACCCAAGCTGGGAAACCCAAAATTTAGGCAGTCTACAAACGGCTCTCACTCGTTAGGACAAAAAGTCAAGGTTGAATTCTCAGGAAAACAGAACTATCCTCTAACATCAACTGGAAATGGAACAGAGGGATTGTGACAACTCTAAAATGTCACTTGCAAGGTGTGCTAGGCAAAGGAAACTGCTTCTGTTGGACCCTTTCAGCCCCAACGCTCCCCGTGGGGCACAAACAGCCCATTAGGGTTCATAAATATCTTCAACTGCTCTTCACCTTTGCCTTGTGTCCCACTGGCTTGGGTAGCTCCCATTTTGTTGTACGTATGGTGGCATCACTGTGCATCATCTGTGGGACTTTTCCTGTCTGGAGGATCTCTATCAGAGTTGACTTTCCCTGCCGTGGAGGACCAATGACGATCATCTTCATCAGCTTACACTTCTCTGCTTTGCGCAGCTGTGCTCGTAGGTACGCCAGCACTGTTTTGGGACCTACAGTGAGGGGGGAAGAAGACAGGCTTTATCTGTGGTTTGCAGTTACAAATGCACATATGTAGAAGCTGGACTGCACAAAACCCACTGCTGCAGACAAATCAGCTGAATTAATATTTTCCTTGAAGTTTCTCTTTGGGCTGAGACAACCCAGAGAATAAACAAAGAAACCTCCAGTGGACAAACCTGAGACAGAGAGCCCAAAAAAGGTCACTGCTCTGAGACTCCACAATGGAGCACTGTAAGAAGAAACAAACACCGTGGCTCGTATGCTTCAGAAGCTCAAAGGAAACATAAAATACTAATTTAGTATTGGAAAATACTGTTTTCCCTTCTACTTTTATGTTTCTACTTAAAATTAGATTTAGTCTTGTACTAGAGAGAAGGGATAATTCTTAATAACTTTATTCCCGCAGGATTTTCTTGTTACAACACACAAAAAAGAACACAGTATTGTAATTGATTCAAAAACCTAGCAGCTTACAATAAAGTTACTGCAATATGACTGCAACGACTGATCCTAAATGCTTCAGTCTTTAGAAAGAGTGTCTGTACACCCTAAACCATAGGCATTCAGGAAGCAAGCCATGGAGTTCACCCAGCACGCACACTGCAAATGAAGTGCTGCATTTGTAAGTCATCACTTCCACATGCAATCTACCTTAAATGGTGCCGTAACACAGCACTACCAAACTTGTCAGCGTGTGCAGGAGTTTCACCCTACACAATTGCAGTTAACTTCGAGAAGGACTGGGGCTCACAATGTTCCTGTTCAAGACCGTTGCAAAGAAGCTACTTTCACTGTAAGTTCAGTCAGTGTAATAAAGCACTCACAGGATCAGACTTACCCTCCTTTCTGATCTCTGCAGGAACATTGCTGATACTCAGTTCCTCGATATCCAGCTGCCAGAGATTAGCCAGCTGTCCAAGTTCTGGAGGAAGCTCTCGGATACCAGGGTTACTGTACAAAAACAAATACATCTACCAACAACCAGGCTTTGTGTCTAAGTAGCTTCTCTCATGGACTCTCACATTACACTATTCTCCCCTCGTAGAAATCTTCCATTAACATTTTAATAAGACCATTCAGCACTTTAATAGTAATTTCCACCCTAAAAGTGATGCATAACCTCAGTGTATCCTCTGGGGCAGACAAGTGTAATCATTTTCACTGGACAGTTGAGAAAATACAGGCAAAAATTATGAATTATTGACTCAAACGCTATAGAAGCAGACAGTAAAAAGCCAGAATTAAGTAGAGGCACACTAGATTCCCAGGCCTGTGTTCAAAGCATTAGATCATCTCCCCTCATTCATAAGGCTGGCCTCCTCCTTATCTAAAGCAAATGATGGGCATGGCTCAAACAAGGAGTCCACTATTTGCAGCTTTGTGACTTCAAAGGCGCTGGACATCGGGGGTGGGGCTTCACAGAAGATTGGTCACTAAAACAACATGGAAAGAACACTGCCTAGCTTTCCCAGAACGTGGACTTACTTTCCCAAATAGAGTTCTGTTAAACCTTTCAGAAGGCAAACGGACTGCGGGATGGACTCCAGCTGATTGTCATTCAGATAAAGGACTTCCAGAGAATCGCTCAGAAATGCTGGGAACTCCACAAAAGGACCTGAAACAAGACAGGAAACAAACTGCACCTTTAAAACACAACAAGAACCGAGGCTCTGTACCAAGAACCTTCACCTTCACTCTGTGGGCAGGACATGAGATCATGTTCCTTGGCAGGAATCACCACAAAGCAACAGCAGAAAAGCCAAGAGCCTTCAACACAGATCAAACATCCACGCTCACATCCCAGTGTTCTCAAGTCATAAAGATGCACATGCTGAAGGTGACGATCTCCAGGCCTACCATGACGACTGTACTTCAGAGCAGATGTGGCATTTTGTTTCTCATTGCACCTTGCAAACTGTCCCAACTCCAGCCTACCAGCTTGCAGTGAAACAGCATGCCAGAGGCACGAGTGGCTCTCAATGTGCTTTTTTCGTGTTGAAAAAGGAAACAACATTGGTCTGAATTTACGGTCAGGCCTTCATGTTGCAAAACGGAGCAGTAGTGGTAAATCATGTCAGGAACAGCAGAGGTGAAAACCCAAATTGCAACTGACAGACCGCTAACCTAAAGCATTGCTTGCATTTGTCTCTCTGTTCTGCAAGGTCTCATAGAATTTCTGCCTTCCTATACGTCTGAGCAAAAAGCAGCTTATTTTGAGAGCAATCCAAGCAAGAACAGTGACATTGCATGGCTGACTTGCTGTTGCTGGGGAGGATCAGACAAAGGAAAATTCGGTTGGTTCCAAAGAGCATCATTTTGCTCCACAAATTACTCCAGGGAGAGCGGCATGAAAAGCTGCCATGAATTGTATTGCTGTCTTAAGACTGTCACATATATCTACCAAGAAGCATCCTGAAGTCAAAGAAAATCAGGCCACACAGGAACATGCAGATTTTGAGCCTCTGATTAGGGAAGTACAAGCAGCACCATCTGCTGCCTCCAGAGCCTATAAAAGCAGCTCTGAGACCTGATGTACATCCTTCCTCTGGGATGGACACAGTTGTACTTCCACCAAGATCTTCCCCTACCAAGAAGGCACGATGAGGAACTGGAGCTCAATTTAACAAAAAAAAAAAAAAAAAAAAAAAAGAAAGAAAGAAAGAAGGAGAGAAAATGGCAGAGGTTTTCACAGGAGAAACTTCCCAGTTCTCTTTTTAACAGCGTTCCAGACCTGAGCTATGATCAGGAAGAAATGAGAGACAGTCCCACTGTCTGCAGGCATCTGTTCTATACATGTCAGGACGGCTCGGTGTGGGCAGGGTGTCACAGCCTGCCTTTGAGTTTTCAAGAAATAATAATTCATCTTTGGGATTATTTTAGGAGAACAGCAGGGTTATTCATGGATTCCATTTACTTCATTTCTGGCTCATCACTGGACTTAAACTTTTCATTGTTCCTCTCCAGCACACACCTAGGCACAGATTTAGTCCCTCCTGGACACGTAGGAGCAAGCACCCAAAATAGCTGCAATACTCAATTCACCGAAGAGTCCAAGGTGAAAAGGACTCTACTATACTGGAAGCAGGCTCAAGGTGTTTATGAATTGCAATTATTTATTCATGAGTTATTTATGACTTCTCTGGCTTGAGCTCAAATTTTCTTTTAAAGAACTTTAGAAAAATTAAAACAAATCCCATCTTGAAAATATATTTTTGGAGGAGTAAATGCCACCAATGCCGCGTGCGTGCGCAAGAAGTTATTCTGAGATTTATCAATCGGGTATAGTGAGCATCCATAAATTACTTTCTTTAAATAATCTTGAGTAAATAGCTTTGTTAGTAAAAATCATGTGAAAACCTGCCCTCCACCTCGCTGGGAGATTTCTGTGAGCAGCTGATGTACTCCAG
Source organism: Centrocercus urophasianus (assembly GCF_019232065.1). Classification (NCBI taxonomy): domain Eukaryota; kingdom Metazoa; phylum Chordata; class Aves; order Galliformes; family Phasianidae; genus Centrocercus; species Centrocercus urophasianus. The sequence continues at coordinate 2,406,220 of NW_024884789.1, forward strand.
CTTCTGTTTTCTCTTGATGTTCCTTAAATTCTTGGCCACATCCTGTAGTCTCACCAAGCTATACTTGGCAAAGGAACAGAGAGAAAAAGATGAGCTGGCTTTGCTCTGTCTCTGTGGCTATTCAATGTAGCACCAGCCAGGTAGGCTACTCCAAGCCCTGCTGCAACCTGCAGCAATCTCAGGCAGCTCTGGGTGGCACCAGGCCATTATCAAGGATTTTCAGATGGTAACAATGCAGAGTCCAGCCCTTCCTGCCTTACGTAGAAGAACTATGCTGGGTTTGCAACACACAGAAATTCCCATTAGGGCAGCAGTTCCTTTTGTAGCTGGTTTTAGCTCTGCCTGCTGCTCCTGCCTTTATCTCCCCTTGGGAAATGCTGTGGCACTTGACAGGGGAGGTCTGACATCTATCTTCAGACTCCACAGATCAGCACAACTCACACAGCTGTACAATTTCCCTTACTATAACCTAGTGCACTCGCCAGATTTACCTTTTCACATTGATGCAGATGCACATTTTTGGAGGGAACTCACTAGGAAAGCATTCTCAAAGATGTTTTAGAACCAGCTATTCTCCAGGCAGTCGAGAGTGCTCTCCAAGTGATTTAAAATAAAACAAACAAACAAAAAGACACAGAGATGAATCCCACAGTGAGCAGGAAGCCATAAAAATATCCTCAAATACTCCTTTGTTCTCTCTGAGATTTCATGTGCACTAACACAGGACATCTCTGCTCTGCCACAAACCTCAGGTGCAAATCATAGAGACAGGGCAAAATATGCATTTACACAATCAACAACTGAGACGATACTAAGAGTAATAACACTAATTATGGGTTAATTTCCCTTCAGTACACCAGCTAGTACTCCAGCTGTAAAGAGTAATCATCATGAAAATCACAGAATCACAGAATCACCCAGGTTGGAAGGGACCTCAAGGATCATGGAGTTCCAACCCCCCTGCCTAGCAGGGCCACCAAACATACACATTCAGATCAGGTTGCCCAGGACCCCGTCCAACCTGGCCTTGAACACGTCCAAGGACGGGGCATCCACAACCTCCCTGGGCAGCCCGTTCCAGGGCCTAACCACTCTCCTTGTAAAGAACTTCCCCCTAACATCCAAAAGCTCCATGAAAGGAACAGGTTTCACCTTTTCTTTTCATATTTGCTGATGGTATCAACCAGCTGCATCCCTTTAGGAACATTTTATCTAAGCACATTTCCTCTTTCTTTAAATGCCATTGCACGTAAAGTTGCAGCTGAATTTGCACTTATTTCCCCCAGCCAAACTCTACAGATTCCTGCTGCTTCACAGTCCCCCTCAGCCCATGCTCAGCATTTGCTCTGCCATGCCCTTACCTGCATCTGGGCCTCCACGCACCCTGCTCCTCGTTGTGAAAAAGGGAATCCGCTTGGTTTTATATCCCTCGTCATTCCTGTGAGCAAAACAGAATGGCAACACGTAGAAAACTGAGCTTGGATGTGAACTGTGCTGGAGCTTTGTGCCCAGGAGAGGTGAGAGGAGAGCTGGGCTCCACTCGAGGCTGTGGGATGCCCAGTGCAGCTCTTACAGGTTCCTGTCTGGTTTTGATAGGATTGAAACCCACTGCGCAATCACAGAGCTTGACTCCACCAACACTTGTCCAGGCTCTATGATTTTCTTCTGGCAAATGAACAGAGCTCTGCAAGGCAATGCTTTCAGCTCCCAGGGTGAGAGCACTTGACCTGCAGCTTTATGGGTGTCAAGGTTAAGTAGCCTGTCAAACAGCAAATTGAACAAGCTTCACGAGGAGCCTTAGACAACTGACCTGCTGCCACTCCCTGCTCTCAGCAGAGAGTTCCTGACAAGGCAACCCAACAACGTGACTCTGGAAGGACACAGAGACACTCACAGAATGATAACATCCTTCTAGCAGTGGGCACAGCAACTCGTGAGAGCTCCAGAAAACTTGCTGGGCAGTCTCCCAGATGAGAAGATTAAAGTACGACACGGTTAAGTGCAGTTCTGGAGAAGACTGGGGACTCTTAAGTCTCTGTGCTAAACATCCCTGCTGTAACTGCTAAACAGAAGAATATCACCTTTATATTGGATGACCTTATTAACATCACTACTCTCTATAAACTTGCAGCTGGTTACACTTCCATGTGAAAAACAAAGATTTTTCATCTTTTCCAAAACAACACTCCCACGCTAACTGCCTGCCATAGTCCAGCCAGATGGTTCATGGTTAAAATACGCTCCCCACAAACTGGAATTTGCAGTGATGAACCATACATAGGGTTAAAGAAATTTTTTGCATGCTCTGAAATTAAACTGCCATTATCAGTAATCTATCTGTTTAATAAATGATATAGCATACTAAGTGCCCAAAGAAGCAGTAACCGATAATTCATCACTGTCACAGACACACAATGTACTTAGAGACATGGTATGCAGATATCAATGCCGTCTATGCAGGTAATTAATTCACTACTGACACCCTTTGCATTACAAGAAGGATCAGCTTTGCTGTTATTTCTTTAGCTTTTGTTTTCTTAGATATTTTTAGAGCAACCAACACTTACTTCCCAAGCTGGTTTTTTGAAAGATCCAGTGATTTAAGCTGCTTGCAATTCCACTTATCTTGCGAAGGTAACGTGGTTAAGTGATTTCCCAGCAACTTCAGGGACACCAAAGCCTAAAAAAATTAGCTTGCAGTTAGAAGACAAAGTATCCCAAACACCCAGAGTTTTTTCAGCATGACTTTTAAAAACTGAAACACAACGTACACGTTTTTCCATCAGAACACCCTGTCCAGCATGCCTAGCATGCAGAGGAAATTACTGTCTCCAGTAAGTTTATCTTTTGTGCAAAGCAATGCCAACGTTAGTTTTGGGAGATTATTAGTCTACTTGCTGACAGATTCAATTGGAAACAAACCATTTATGAGAGCATTTATTCTTAGTAAGGAAATCATTACAAATGGAAAAGAACAGTATGATCTATATATATAGTAGGCCACGTAAGGACATGTGTGTGGAAGCTCATGTCAGAGTGGGCTTGTATCTGTTGTACAAGGTGAAAAACGTGAACTACTTCACACAAGGAAAGTTTGTAAGTGCTTTGTTAGCATATATATACACACAGAATTTCCCACCAGGTTTATTCTAGAAGGGCTTCTGTGAAAATGCAGATAAGCAGACTAAATTATCTCATGCCCTAACTACAGCAGTGTTAATGAATTATACCCAATGGAAATCTTGTTTTACTAGCAGAGCCTTAGGCTTCAAGTGTGTCAAATATTTCATATGCTCCACACAATATAAAAGGCTTACGACCCTTTCCATTAAGGAAGATGAAGAGTGTCTCACGAAGCCAGTCTTTTGGCCATCCTCAAATGGAAAAAGAGGAGGCATCCATGTGACATAAAGATGGACACCCAGCAGCCCTGCGGTGGCAACTGCCATGCAACGTGCTCCCTCTAGTGACACGAGAGGGGCAGCACTGGGCCGCGCTGGGACCTGGGGAAGGCAAAGCGAAACAGAACACTGCAAATATGCCGAGGGAACCAGCAGGGGAAGGAGCTGGTGACCCGTGCAGAAAAACCCTCACTGTTCTTGTGTCCTGACAGCCAATGCTTTCATCACCAGCTAGCTTTCTGCTGGCTCAAGCTCCAACTGGAAGGAAGGCTCAGTCCTCCCTTGGCACCTGGTGCAGAGCTCTCTCCAAGGGTCATCAGGGGGCTGCTCCACGACAAAGCTTCAGACTTCTCTCCTGAAATACCCCTGAGCAGGGGCTGAAGGAAAGGGAGGCCATGCGGTGCAGAGTTAGCACAGACTTTGTTCTGCACGGCTTAGTTGCAGTGCTTCGTTCTCAGCCAGCTGTGCCCACGCTATACATCTCCCACAAACACTGACAAAAGCTGCTCTCCATGAGACCTAAAACTCTGGCGAGACTTTATGCAATATTTATGTGATTCTCCATAAGGGGAGGATAGTTACTTCTAACTAGCTGTGACTCTTCATGACTGTAACTCTGGAGATGGACAGTCCTTGTTTTGCAATTGCCTCTTCTCTCTCATCTCTAACTTCTTCATTTTTGCTGCCATTCAAGAAGGGAACGAGTGCTTCTAGAAATGAGCTTCCTTCCAACCTGCTGCCACAGCACGCAAAGAGGCCTCTGCTATTAGAGACAAGGAACTGCAGCATCCAGATCAGGCTGTTTCAGCCAGCTCATGACATGGAGAAGCTGACCAGCATCTTACCTGAATAATTCCAGCCAGGGAGAGAAGCTAACTAGGCTTGAAACTAAATTTCCACTTACTGGAATTATTTTAATGCATAAAGAAAAGTTTTGGAGACAACAGCCCACAGGATTCATTCAACTTCAGGAGAAATACCAATAGAAAACAAATGGTTACCAGAAGGGAAGCACAAATCTGCAAAGATCATTAAAAACAATTGAGGGAGCAAATGATCCTCAGCACTGTTCTGGGCAAAAGGAAGAGGTACCTTTGCAGCAGACTGCCAAGGTCCAAATTGGACATGGATACAAACCATCACTTCTGCATCACTCCCACTGAGGCCAGCAGTGCAAGCGCTGCTAAACTTCTGCACAAATAATAACCTGTTCCTGTCTACATGACCTTGAGATCCACAGGCTAATAGGGAACCTTGGAGGAAACCTCCAAGTTCTGCTTTGATTCAAGTTAAAACTCTGCAAAGCCACAAATTCTGAAGAATTCTGAAGTAACACTGGGAGCTCTGATGGGAAGAATTGCTTTATTTGCACAAGACCAAAGGTAAGAGATGCCAACCAGCTTCGCCAAGGGCATTCGAACATGCAGTTTTCAAAGGTGGGAAGGAATGATACTTACTTCAAGCTGAAAGAGCCCTGGTGGAACTTCTTTCAATGAATTCTCAGAAAAATCCACTTCTCTGAGGTGATTTTTCCAGAAAACAGTGAATGTGTCAGGTAGGGATTCCAGCAAGTTTCTGGATGCTTTGCAACATTTCTGGAAAGCATAAAAGAAAAAGCACCCAAACAGTAGTAATTATCTCTTAAAAAAAAATTAAAAGAAGGTCAGCTGTCAATTACACATTAATTCCAGATGATTTCTTCAGGTATTCTGATCTAAGTAAATGACTGTGCATGTAGGCATGTATTATTTGCTGAGGAGATGCATTTACATAACTGATGATCAAATTCTTTGTTCAGCAAGAAAATACTTCAAAAGTTGTTTTGAAAGTAACACCCATTGGCTTTTCAATCATAAACTCTTAACTAAAGCATGCTGTTCTGCCATCAATAGGGTCTTGTCATTACGTTTTCCCATAATAATAAGGATAAAAGCATCAGTGATTTGCAGACATAGACTCCACATTTTACCCATTGGTTCTGGTGAAGTTAACTTTGGACAAAGGCTGATCATTCAACAAAAACAATCCTAAAAGCACTTCAGCTCATATGAACTACAAAGAAAATTAATCTAAGACATTTTTCTAGCAGACTTCCAGCAATGTCATCAACGTTTACAGAAAGAGGCAGAACCTCAGAAAGACCTGCCCCGAAACTTATAAACCAAATCTTGCAGGGGCACTCCTGCAGAAACAGGACACCCTTTTAGCCTAAAACATCTGACAGCTTCATAAGCATCACTATATATATATACACACACATTTGCACCATTTCAACAGCTTTTACAGCCTCTGACTCTGACAAAGCAGTGTGACTTACCAAGGGGCAGGCCCAGGGGTCTGGAAACACTTTCAGCTGATTTCGGGAAACATTCAGTATGTTTAGGGACTTGAAGCAGTATAGAAAAACCGTTGGAAGTTCCACCAACCTGTTGTCAGAGACGTCAAACTCCTGCAGCTTCCTTAAGCCAATCCAATTAGTTGCTGGAAAACACAAAGCGTTGCAGACTTTGTAAGCATGACAGCATTCTGACCCAGCAAGATACGTTTTGACTTGCTAGATAAGAGCCAGAAGATATTGTGAGTGATTAAAAATAAACAAGCCTTGGGAGACATTAAGCATCTGCAGCCAATACTGGCTTTTAGTTGTAATAACAGCAATTTGGGGTTCTCCTCCCCAGATCAGGCCTTGAAACGTAAGTGCAGCAAGGGACTGTACGTACTGTTTTCCTCGTCAAATAACTTCTCCATATAGTTTTTGGCAGCGTTGAGCTTTTTAAGGTTTTTAAGATGTAGGAATCCTGAAGGGAGAGTAGAAAGCTTGTTGCTGGATACATCGACCTCAAGTAGCCTGTGATTACAGAAGACACTCAGTCAGTCATCAGTAAAATGCTAGCAAGACTCCTGTTGCCGTAGGCATCTATTTTTTCAGGACAACTTTAGGTCTGGATGAAAGTAGCTGGAGTGCATTCTCACAGAGCAAAGCAAAAACCTCTATTTAGAAAATTAACCCTATCAGGGAAACAACAGCAGTTTGGATAACTGATGTAAGACATCAAATATCCATCTGGGTCAGGTCAGGGCTGAGATTCTCCTCACAGAGGAATGGTGCTCACCAAAACTGGGCAGGAGCAGAAGCAGCATGAGACAGTGAGGAATAAGGTCTGAAACTCCCTACAATTGTCCTGACAACTAACTGCTTGATCCTGAGAATGGAAAAGGGCAAATCTTCAGTTCAACTTTACAACAGGCAGAAAAACAACCGAGAAACTCCTGTATCTGCTTTTCTTAGAGGCAGTTCTCACACCAGCAAACAATCTTGCACCTGCTCTCCGTAAGGGCTCGGTTTGCTGTGGGCTTCCAGCACACACCTTGTACATATAATCTCATCGGATGACTGTACGCTGGGTAACTCTGCCAGCTGATTGTCAGCCAGGCTGAGCTTCCTCAGGTTCATCAGGCCCCACGGGACCACGGATGGAAGGGAGACGAGGCAGTTGGCAGACAGATCCAGCTCTGTTATCTGACAGGAGATATCAATCAGCCAGTCCAGATCCACCCAGGGCAGTTTGAGGTTTGACCAGTTCACGCACAAAGCCTGTACATGTCAAGAAAAGAGAAAAACACATCAGTAAAGTCTTGCTTGCTCTCAGTCTGTTACACCACTCGGAATCTGGCAGATCACAGCACAGGCTGTAAACATTTTGCTCACTTTCCGATCTGCTTCTAGGAATTAAACTGACTCAGAGATGAAGTCATGCCTGGACATCAGCAGCCTGCACTATACAGTCGCTCAATGACTTCACTCCAGAGACCACAATCGAGCACATGCAGGGGTCCTGGGCCACACACTGCCTATGGTGTGCCCCACAAAGGAGGGCTGCCATGGCCTGAAACCACCCAGAGCTCCACAGATTCTCAGGTGCTGCTCCTCCATTGCAAACTTCCAGCAAACAGCAGCCCAGAACAACTGAGACAGGGTAGGGCTTTGCAAAGGAGCATCTGGGACAAGCAAACGTCCTGCTGTGAGGCATTTCTCAACAACAGAAGTTTGTTGAATGTTATTTAGCAAGGTACTTTACTAAGAGGTATAATTTTGGCAGTTGCCTCCTTTCTAGGTAACATTCTGACAGTTAGATGAGGAAGCTGTTTTATCCTCTTATGGAAATAAAAAACAGAAGTTGTTGTGAAAGGCAAAGCTATTTACTTCAGTCTCCAGCTCAGACAGGAGAAAACATGAACACATTATAGTCATCAATGTCAGGAAACAAATCAAGCCTTCATTTACAAAGTCTTTCCACTGCCTTCCAGGAAGATCTACACTTCAAACGACTCACTTTCACACTATTGTTCTCAAAATGTTTTTGTAAACTCAGTGTTTTTGGCATCTCTCTCCAATATGGAAGCCTTGATGAAGCAATCGCTAATTCACCACCAGGAGGCAGCAAGGACCTGACAGCAAGTTTAACTTGCTTTCAGATTCCAGTATTTAACTCTTAAGCTTTTTTAACCCTAAATTTTGAATGAAAAGGAATACATTTAGGAAAGGGAGAAGGAAAGGGAAACAAAAGTGTACTACAGATGCTTTCTCGCCACTCAAAACTCCAGGTAATGGAAGCTGCATGGTTTAATGTCTAAGGAGGATGGAATAAAAGGTAAAAAGTTGTACTTTTTAGAAATCAAAAATAATTATGTTACTATATTACTAAGACATAATGCTTCTCAAAGGTTCACAGTGAAACCTCAGGATGGCCCAGCAGATACGAATGGAAATACTGTGCTGATGGCATCACTGGGGAAACCAAGGCGGAGAACAAGCTGTTTTCCTAAAGCTACATTCACCACCATGCTGCAAGGCATCCATATCAAACAGACCAAACCAGCTATCATGAGAAATCAACTCCAGCAAGGTTAATGTGTAAATCTCTTACATCAAAACCCAACGCACTCTGCTCTGCTGTTCGATTTTCCACGTCTGTATGTTTAACGGCTTCCTGCTTACAAAACCTTGCTTAAAATTTCGTTTGCGATTTTCCCTCAGCTGTAAAAGCTCAGGAGTGAGCAAGTTGACATCCCTAGACAGCAACCACGTGTGATTTATGTTGTAAAGGGAGCCATTTCTAGCTATCCCATGCTTCAGGAGGGATGCAGGGATGTGGGGCAAGTGCTAACAGGCTGGAGTACTTTTCTGGCATGAGGAAGCCTTACTGAAAAGAGCACATTTATGGTCATTTTGACTCATTTTTCCTTGTGCTTTGAATTATCCCAAGAATTGAAAACAGCAGCCAGCCCCTGAATCCAGGTGATGCAGAAAGCAGTTCTACACTACGAAGCCTCGAGTGCTGCCTGTCCAGCCACTTGGGAGCGTGCTCAAAGCACCTGTAGTACTTCTGTTTTTCATTGTAGAGAATTCTCAGCTGGTTGAGCTCCCAGATGAGGTCACCAGAAACAGACTTACTCCAGCTAGAAGGAAGGTGTAAGAGATCCAGGTACTGAAAGCAGAATACAAGCAGTTTGCTCAGGGATGTGAGAGATGCTTTAATGGGGGATTTGCTACTTTTAACAACTGACCTCGGCTGACAGAGCAGACTCCATCCTGCTCTGCTCCTTCCAGGAATGCAGACTGTTTTTGTCAAAAGCTATGCTGAGATCCAGCCAAGATGGAGGCGGGATAAACCACAATGAGTACGGGAAAATCCAAACTTTTAGGCTGCGGTTCCAGACATCTCTGTGGTCTTGAAAACAACAGCTAGCAAGTAAGGGACTTCCCATTTACCCACACCATGGTCAAGATACAGAGATTGGAATGGAGTTTTAACCGCTGACAGCACTGAGGGCTGTAGGAACGTGGATTCATCTCACTTTCTCTATCAGAACCATCACTTATGTTCTGGGATCACCAGCAGATGACCATGAATATATCCATGACCGGAGCATCCAAGCCCCTGAACTATTCACATATTTATCTATACATGAAAAAGAAAACGCGGAATTGCAGCCAAAAATCTGGGTGAATATTCCACCCAGCTGCCAACCCCAACTGCCACAATTCTCCTTTCTTCCAAACTGCTCCCAGCAGAGCTGTAATAAAGAATTTAAAAAAAAAAAAAAAAAAAAGAACTGTTTGTGTTTATCCCCTTTCTCAGTTCCTGCCCTGTTTCAAGAGGATGCTCCCTATACAAGCCCACATTCTTATTTTAGCACAAAAAAGAACTTGTCCTTAAGCAGACCAACCAATGCAGTAATATGAAGATACACAGCTTGCTTTCAGCAGGTGCAAACAGGACCAGGAGGCCACTTCTCTGATACTAATCTCTATTTTGCATTTGGATTACATGTATCATTTACTTCAAAAATGCAGTCCTGGCTTCAGGGCATCTAATGTGATAGAAGGATAACTGCAGAATTCAGATAGCGACTCCTAAAACCACAGATAAGATCATGAAATTCAACACCAACTGTGGGGTTGGTGTCCGTGTCTCTGCAAACCAGCCAAGCCCCTTCATCTTACTTAGGAGCAGAACACCAAACCTTTGTCTGAATCCAGATGTCTGGTGAGAAATATTATGGATCCACTTGGCTCTGCATTTACTAGGGTGAAAATGAAATTATGTGAAAGCCTGGTGGCAATGCCACGAAGAGAGGGGATTTCCACCCCAATTCAACCACCACCACTAGCTTCCAGATGCCAAAGGGCTGCAGTGCTGAACCTGCAGAGTCCAAGAATCAGCTCAGCCCTCCTCGTTTTGGTTGGTGAGCTCCATGTCCAAAGCAGACAGGGACACTGTTTGACTCCTGGACATAGTCAGCAAGGCCAAAAAAAAAATATCTTTTTCCTGCCAAGGTCATAACTTCTCAATTTGAGTACTGAAAACTGAATGGAAACCTTCTCCTGCAGTGATGTCAGGGGATGCAATGGATGGGAAATTGTGCAGAAGCAAGAAACCCCACTGCTTTTGGGCAAACAGTGAACTCCAAATTAAAAAATAAAAGAAAAAATAATAAAAAAACAAAACCCAAAAAGCTTACTTCAATTTAGGGCTGTTTGGTGAGGTGATTAGAAAAGGCTGTTGTGCATTTCTCCCAACTGACATCATGTGCACCGCCAGAATCACACTCTTGCTGCAGGCAGGATATCCAGAGGGTGGTGATCTAATTCCTGCATCAATAATGCTGTTGTGAACCTTGAGTGGAACTGCTGCAGATTTCTTTATTGATGGTAACTGAGATTAGTCAGGCAGCGGATCAAGAAATCAGAGGTTCTCACACACACACACACACACACACACACACACACACACACACACAACGCTTCTATGCCAAAAATCCAGGCAAAGCACTCCCTTGGGGAAATGCAGCAGCTTAAGCTCTTTTCCAGTCTGTAATGGAAAAGCAAAAAAATCGACCATCGCACACACTGGAAAGTTAAATATCCCCATGCTTACAACACACATATCAAAGTCTGGAATCTGCACAGAGCTGTTTTACTGCAGGGGGAATTTTCAGACTTTGCTACCTGTTCCTGTAAAAACGGAGCACTTCCCCTATTTAGAACCATAGGATGGCCTGGGTTGAAAAGGACCACAACAATCATCTAATTCCAACCCCCCTGCTATGTGAGGGGTTGCCAGCCAGCAGATCAGGCTGCCCAGAGCCACATCCAGCCTGGCCCTGAATGCCTCCAGGGATGGGGCATCCACAACTTCCTTGGGCAGCCTGTTCAGTGTGTTTAGAAAGGCTTGGTATGGGGTTAAAAATACAACAGGGGAAAAAAAAAGAAAAAAAAAAGTTGAAAAATGAGACGTCCTCTTGCCTCAGGAAAGGCAGCGATGTACAGTGTACAAGAGCAGCCTGGAAGGCTCCCCAGCCACATTTTACGCATAGTTGGTAGCATACACTACTGCAAAACCAACTGCAGGTCAACCGTGCAGTGCTTTCCCTCAGAGATAGCACAGATAGGATGAGCTCTTTTGAGCCCAGTGCTCAGCCTGCCCTGTCCCAGAGGAGGCTGCTGCCATCCAGCTGGCTGTCAGGCACAGCACTGTCTCTGCATGATCCTTGTGCTTCCTCCCACTGCAGAACGCATCACGGCACTCACTTGGAAAGACTGACATTTATGAGCTCTATCGGTTTGCAATTGCCACTGAAGTCTGACTTCAAAAAGCCATAAAGGTATGTGACTGTCACCTCCCAGAGAGCTGAGCTCTGCAGGCAAACTAGGACAAACCTTCCTGAATTTGGGCCAGTTTGAAAAAAAACAATTCAAAGAGAAAAGCCTGAATCTGCAACGTACTGCAAATAAACAGCCTCTAGAAGAGGTCTAAAAGAGGTCAAATTTCTGAGTGCCTGTTTCTTTAATGTTTTTTTTTTTTTTAAATCTTTCTTCCTTTTAAACCAAGATCTTCTAGCAATTAGCTGATGTTTTAAGACTTCTTTGCTCAGGGTGTGACAAGAGCAAGGCTGAGTCATTTTTTACAGCAGCAAAGTTAAATATTGCCAGCAAGTTCACATGGAAAACAGATCTCTCCCCTATGATTCAAACATTTATTCTGAAGTTTATTCAAACTGAATTATCTCATTAGGATAGTAGGATTCTGTTTTCCTTCTAAACAGGCATGCAGTCTCATCAACTCCTGTCCAGAAACATCCTGGATTTAGCTTCCTTTTGTCTATCTGTCATTAAAACATAGAATGACATAGGAAGGGCCCTAAATCTCATGACTGAACCCAAATAAGTCAAGGTCACACATGTGAACTGTAGTCCCTACCATTTACGTTGCTGTCTGGGATCCTGCAAGATGGCGTTGGCAGGAAAACAGAGAACAGAAAAGCTTGGAATGCTACGAGAATCCCTCTGCTTAGTTTTACTTGACACCAAAGCAGAATCAACACCCCACAACCCCACTAGTTGAGCAAGCCAGATGCTCCAATGGCCGTGGGATTGATGCAGTCAGAACCTCAATCCCCAAATTTCCCTCAGCTCGGAGCTCTGATGCTCCTATTCAACTGCAGTTCATCTATACATTGAAGAGGAAAATGGAAGATGCCTGATAACTGAACTGTGGGATAATGGTACAAACAAAATGCTACACACAGTCCTACAAAGCAGAAACAGCATGTGCAGTTTCTGCACTTCTCATTTCTTTACTTTCTTTTCTTTCATTACTTCTCATTTCTGAATGAAAAAGACTCGAATAATACAAGATTAAGAGAATGAAGAATACAGCCTTATTATGCAAAGATACAGAATAGTCATGAAATGTAATGAAATCCTGCACAAAAACAATGCCACTCATCCATAGATCTCACAGCACCATTACTAAACGTTAATCCTTCCAGCAGCTATGATGCAAGAAATTTGAAATTCCCACATTTTATAGTGGAAGAAACAGATGCAAATACGTTCCCCAAACAGTCAAAATGTTATCAGTGACTAAGCAGTCAAAAGATCTTGTCAACCTAAAATGGCTTTGATTACTTTTTCTCAGCCTCCATGTCCCATCACAAACCCATTTTGTGGGGTTAAGCGTGATCTGATCAAACATGAAACTCATGATGCTGCTCCAGAAAGCTGAGGTGCCCTCAGTGAGTGATAGTAAAGGCTACCAGTTATCTTTTACTGATGAAGATTTGTGGTTGGGAGGAACATACAGTTAACAGATGTAAGCTTGCTCTACCTATGCTCTAGCCAACCCAAAGTCACACGAGCCTGTCTGTATGTGCTGTATCTGAGCTAAGAGACCCAGGGCAAGAGAGGGTGTGCTAACACTCCTGGCAGCACAGAACTCACAAGCAGGAGCTCATACCCACAGAAGCCTAATGAATGATTTACCTGGGATCACAGAGAAGCCTACAGCAGTGCTTATTGCCCTGTGAGGCTTGGAGCAAAGGTCAATGATTCCTTTTCACAGCAGAAACCTGGCTTCATTGTTAAAATATCCAAGTGCAAGGTGTCACACAGCACCTTGGTGTGGCCTAATGGTTTAACCTTCCAACCCAGCACTGACACAACAGCCACCTCCACAGCATGTGCTCTAAATGGGTGGCAAACCACAAGGCTCTCAGCTGAGAAGAACCACCACCAGCCACATGGTGCACAAACATCAATTATTAACATGGGGCTCCTTTGAAAGAACATCTCTTCAGATAGATAAATGGCTACTTACTGTTTTTGCTGGAGCACTACCTGGTAGCGGGCTGGTCTCGATGAAGTACTTCCGCAGAAGGTGCTTGCTGGATTCAGGGCTGTCCATCAGGATGTAGGAACAAAAGAAAGCCCCGTTCCGCAGTAAGAACACAGCCACATCTTCATTCCCTTTGGAGAAAAGGCAGATTGTCTGTTCTCTGTTTCTCAAGCAAACGAATCAACAAGGAGCTGAACAAAATCCTGGGAAATAACCACTTCTGAAAAAAAACCATGGGGGTGTGAAAAAGGGAACTGAATATATGGGCTATTTCCTCCACTGATAAGATTCAATTTAGTCAAACTGAGGCACCAAAGGCACTATAGAAACATCGGCCCGACCTCCATTTCTTTTCTCCTCTTTTTCTCCCCCATCTTGTTAAATTACACACACAGTTGTGCTTTGAAGTGTAAATTATGCATCCTAAAATCAAGCCTATGCACCATGGTATCTGTATCACTTTTGCTTTTGCTTGAATGTTTTCTATTTTTGGAGGGTCGTTTCCCCAGGAGTTTAAAATTAATGAGGAAAGTTCAGTCTCTCAGCATTTGCAGTAATCTCACTAAGAAAGGGCCTGACTTCAGTTTGGCTAAGTCAAACGGTTCAGAGCCAATTCTGTTTTAATTTATCTTGCTGGAAATCCAGAACAATCCCAGACGAGCCAGCCCACACTAATAGTGTTCCCAGGTTGGAACAACTCAGCCTATTCCTTGAAAGACTTTGCAGAGGAGGGACAAAGCTTTGAGGCATGCAAATACATACCTGCCTTTATAGCAGCATACAGAGGCAGCCGTATAAGAACTGGAAACTCATTCCTCCTGACTGCACAGCTCTCGGGGTCAGCACTGTATGCACGAATCAGGAGTTTCACTATGTCCAAATGTCCCTGCTGGCAGGCGATGGCCAGCATCCAGTTCAGGAGCTGTTGGCAAGTATTGGGACCTACCAAGAAGATAAGGCAATGACTCAGTTGATGCCACTGGCCTATAATGTGCCAGACTCATCCATAATCAGTGGTTGTGAAAAGGCCTGATGCTCCGGGGTTGGCGACTCCACCACTTTCCTGAGCAGCCCATTCCAACACAGGATGTGCTGCCAGCTGTGCAACCCAGGCTGTTACCCACCAGGCAGCCGTGCTGCACTCACTCCCAGCACTGCTGTGCCCACACGATCAGCAGAGTAGGACAATGCTGTTTCCTGAAAATCCCCTAATTTCTCTTTGTGTTCTGGGACATCATCCAGCTGCAAGAGCTGATGGGAACGAACTGCCTAAATGACAGCTTTGCAGACATGGAGTGTTTTTATTCATGTATTCTTCTCCCATGGATAAAGTTAAAACACAGCAGAGATCAGATCCCTCCATGACTGCATCCCAAGACTGAGTTCCCTCATCTTTCAAGGGATGGGATAAAAATAATCATCTGCTCAAAACTATAGCAAACAGACACCAAGTATAAGGGAGAGGCAACCCAATAGTCTCACCACGCAGGGAATCCAGCAGTTCTTTCACAACATCCTTATGTCCAAAATAGGTGGCCACCACAGCTGCGTTGTCATCATTAGGTTCAGTTGGTAACATCACTAGTGCTTCCTTCAGTAAATACCTCACTGCCTGTAGATCTCCATATGCTGCTGCAATACCTAAAAGCTGACACTGGTAAAGAAAACACAGCAAAACAAACTCTCTTATTTTATTTTGCATCTCTGTGAAGGGAGAAAGCAGAGAAAGACAGCATTTCTAGAGCTATCTATTCCTTTGTGCTCATGCAATTGCATACATACTGTCACTATGGTTAAATGAAAACATCATAAACACCAGTAGTCACTGTAATTGTTATTGCTGTGTTAAGTAATTAGATCAATTAGCTGGTTTTGCTTTTTGCTTTTTTTTCTGCATGACTTTAGTGCAAAAGCAAAGTGTGCTCACTGAATGTAGGACTGGGTTCCATGCTAAAGCAGCTTGCAATGCTTGCAAGGGCTCTGCCTGCTCTCTACCAGCATCCTGACAGCACGAGGTGCAGTACATCCCTTGAAGATCAAGTTATACACATGCCTGAAAAGCAGGGCACATTAGCTGCAGGGCAGTGCTGTTTTCAGGTGGTAACACAGCCTCTGAATCAGAGCTGGCTTGCATTTGGAGAGCAGGCAGAAAAGCCCAGGACTCTCTGCACCTGACAAAGCCAACCCCCACACACCCAACCAACTAGCAGTGTGGTGTGCAACACTGACCTCAGCTCTACCATTTGCTTCAATGTGGATAGGGATTCTCCCCTGTGGTTCCAATTTCTACATACGCTCTCCCTTGAGGTTCATCTCATCTTTCTGATCAGTGCTTTCAAGGCCAAAAAGGCTTGACAAAGAGCAACCCTACCTTTTCCACCTGCAGTGCAGTCTCCTCACACGACAACCTAATCAACTCCTGGGCTTTAGCGGCGTCTCCAGCTTTGTAAGCAGCCTGAATGCTTTCTGTCACAGGTGTCTGAGTTATGGAGACTTCGCCAACCGTGGACTGTTTGCCCCCCATGCCCACAGTTCCTATAGCAAAAATAGAAGAGAAGCATCATGAAGAAGTCCCCGACCGTTACGCCTGTACAGCTGCAACACCGATGCATTCTGACAATACAAAAAGTGAGGAGTTATCTTCAGTGGAATATTTCCCACATACCTTTTTTTAAAAAGAGGAAAAAAAAAAAGTTGACACTAACTTTTTTGGTATAGGAAAGTGATTGTATGCCACAGTACTTTCCAGAAGGGACATGAAACTGAAAGGGATGGTGAGTTCCCCAGTTGCTACCAGAGGTGGTTTCCAAAGGAAGGTGAGAGCTCACACACAGACAGGGATGCTCCACTGCAGCACACACACTCAGCCCTCTGATACAGGAACATGAGAAGGAAAGAGCTTACAGAGTAGAACCCCACTGCACTCCTCCAGCACTTCCCTCCAGAGATTTATACAGCTACAGTGAAAGGAAAGACACTGAAAAAATCTTACTCTGGGAAAACAGAGCAAAAGATTACACAAGATGCCCTGTGCTACCTCGGTCAGTCTTGGCAAGTCTCTTAGGCTAGACTTGTTCTTTTTTTCAATGCTGCTAGGAGCCAAAATAGTTCTTACAAGTCAAAGATTAAAAGCTTCAGGCCATTAGAGGAGATGATTGCAGTGGCTAACAGAGCCAGCCATGAAAACACCACCCCCTGCTCCAACCACGAGGATGGGGAAAGCTGCACATTTCAGCAGGAAAGCCACCAAGTTAACAGCAAGATGCTCAGGTCCACTCCTGATTCTGACACTGATCTTCTAGGCTCAGCTTCCCCTGTCCTCACTCACATGCTGAGGCTGCAGACCCTTTGGGGTCGTGATGTTTCTTCCCCATGGATCCTCTCAGTGCCCGTCACAGGGGCCTGGAGAGGAGATGTCAACTTGACTGCAGTGAGAAGCACAAATAAATACATGCAGGACAGAGAACGGAATCAATTTTCACTTGAAAAGAGACTATTTCACATTCCTTTTCTTCCCTACTAAATTGTCGCTTATTTACAATTGGTTAAACCAAGGCCACAGATTTCCATGAGTTAACAGGGGTGCACATGCAGGGGCTAGTTTAATGCAGTCTGGAAAAAGAAGTAAATTCGGCCCAACACATAAATGTCAGTAAATACTTTTGAACAATGCAGTCTGAAATCACCAATACGTTCTGACTAACAGCTCTCATCAATTATTTAAACAGAGCTCAGATCACCCAGACATCGGAGACAGCTCCAGAGATTCATGCCATTAAGATGTGCTCACATCAATAACCTTGCTCAGATGATGCAGGACATGTGAAGGACAGATGGACGTTGTTTATGTTTTAATTCTCTTTTTCAAAAGACAACAAAGTAGGAAATGAAAAGTAGAAGAGTGGTGAGGTGCTGGAACAGCTGCCCAGAGAGGCTGTGGATGCCCCGTCCGTGGAGGTGTTCAAGGCCAGATTGGATGGGGTCCTGGGCAGCCTGGTCTGGTATTAAATGGGGTGGTTGGTTGCCCTGCATGTGGCAGGGGGTTGGAGATTCATGATCCTTGAGGTCCCTTCCAACCTTGGCCATTCTGTGATTCTGTGAAATGCAAACGATTCCTATGCAGGTAACTGTTTAAAGGGGATTAAAAAAAAGAACTTGAAAGCAAAAGTGTTCTCCAACCCAACAATTCAGAAATGGTCTAAGCAAAGATGCAAGCAAACATGAAGTGATTTTGAGACACAGCCTCAGTGCACTCAGCAGCCTGTGATGAAATCCTGAGCCTGGAGAGAAGAGCTGTAATTCCCCTTGGAGGAAAGAATGTCTTACATCAGAGATCCAAAACAGCTGGAGAGCTGAGCAGGAAGTGCAGCAGAGCAGGGCTGGTAGAGCTCAACAATTTTAAGCTAGTTCCTAAAGGTAAATGCTGAAAAGAGGGACTGGTTCTATTTCCTTTTGGCCTTAACCCTGATTTTGGAGCCTATCACTCAAGAGTCACGCCTGGAACCAATCCCAAGCACACAGGCACCTGCGTGGATTGCATTAGCAAAACTTCGTCAATCACAAGCTTGCTGTTTAACTATACATAATGCAATGGAAAGCACATCAACAATGGCCAGATAGCAAAGCCCTAGGCTGTTGCACCCCCTCTTCCAAACGTGCCCATCGTTAAGTAATTCGTGAGTAAGAAGTGTATATTACCAGAGAAATTATGTGGAAGCTGAAGAAATGAGATGATGCTTCTGCTGTGACTGAGGGAAGGAGGAACTCAGTGGCCTAGACCTAACCAAGACCGCTTCTGTTTTACCCAATGACTGCTTCATGGAAACACTTGGCAGATGTATCACACTTCCTCTTACACTTTTGGCCCCTTTATAAATTCTTTAAATGCTTTCCAGTGCAATGGTGTAGTTGTAACAATATACTGCTTGTATAACAACCACTGCTTGGAGAACATGGGCTGGTCATCACCTGTGGCCAACTTCTGGGCACTTCTGCAGTCACAAATGGCTGTTCCATGGAGGTTATGTGATCCCAGAGTTAGCTATCAGAGTGTACAAGATAGTATATTTTGGTCCCAACTTGAAATGTTCACATTCTCTTAGGCAAATCAAAATTTTTTAATCGACCTAACCAAAACTTCCTAACGAGGATGCAGAGGAACATCCAGCAACTAAATGTCAATAAAAGCTTCATTGAATCTAAGTGATCTGAGCAATTCTACTGTTTGATATATTTAATATTAAATATTACTGGCAGAAAGACAGTGTTGCTCATCATTGATGTTTGTCATGCAGCTGCCATCAAGATTTCTACAGTTGTATTCTGCAGAGTAAACTGACCTCCCACCTATGACCTGAGGTAGAGGCATGAAAGATCTTCAATGAAAAAATGCCCTGCAATTGAACTAATTCCAAGCTTGCAAAGGGCAAAACTGATGAGTCAGAGAGTGACAGAAATCTTGCCTTCAACCAACAGCTCTACCCACGTGGCTTTGTAGAAGTTAACTGGAGCTTTCAAACATTGAGCCAAAGAAGGTGAGCCAACCATTCTGAGCTTCCCAAAGAGCACAAAAGCCATCTGCTGCAAAGCCAAGCATCTTGTGAACCAAATCACCCACTTCACAGAGGACTTTCTGTTGACTTCTGAAATAATGCATTGATTTCTGACATGCAGATGAAAAATAAGAAGCAGCGAGATTTATAAGCATAATTGATACTCATCAGTAGGGGAAGAAAAAGTGGAAAAGTACATTCTACTGACTAAGGACCATTTTATTTCTACAAGATGCAAGCCTGAACTATCATCAGTACTGCACTCACGTAGGTTGGGAATAACATTTTGCCAGCATATGCATCAGTCACTTTTAGCAAAAATCTGGGCTAAAATCCAAAGAAATTCTGCCTACACCTTTAACCCCACGAACTTCATGCTTTTACCCTGAACACTTTGTGGCTTTCCTAACAGGATCTGCTCGCACTGATCGTGGGATGTGCTCTAATAAGGTCTTCCTAGTTCTTGGAATTAGGTTGGAGCAGGTTTAGGAACCAGCTTCGCACTTTGCTCAAGAGGGTCTACATTAATATTTGACAACACATATGGGACAGTAAGTTATGATATCGTATCAAAACTTCTTGGGTATTCCTGTAATAAAAGGCTGCTAGAGACTCCAGAAGCTCTCGTGCACCCGCTTCCTTGTGATTTCCTTTAATTTTTGCTGAATTGGTAATAAATCAGAGTTCCTGTGCTGGCATGGGATGCTTTAAAGCTATGGCCCCAAATCTGCATCTTCCTTACTCTCAAGGCTGCATCAGGGATGCAGACAAACGCAGCCAATTTGAACTGAAGCAGAATATTTGGGCTCACTTCTCAAACACATCTGAATTTCCATGAACCTAAGACTACAGGGTTTACTTTCTACTATTCAGTCCCTTATCTCTACATTTATTTAAATTCTCCATAGATCCACAGTTTCTTTGCTTGCCTTCTACTAATGACCGTAAGCAAACCAAGCCCTGTTTGTGAAGGAAAAACGAGGGGATTAACTTAAATGAGAAGCATATCCTTCATCTCCTCACCACATCACTTACCAGCCTGCACTACGGCAACTAACTCTGAAATCAAGAGCATGTCCTGTGTTTAATTCTTTGGGAGTAGTTTTTAAGTTTGCCATTGGAGGAACAGCCTTTCACAAAAGCTAAGACTAATTTTCTATCAAACACACGAAAATGGAAACAGTGGTTATCAATAAGAAAGCAGTGTTATTGCTATTCAAATACTACAGCAGCATCAATTTAAAAATGCAGAAGACTGTGCAGTTCCAGCTGCAAGAAATGAAATAATACGAGGTCTAATTAATAATAAAAGGCACCATGACAATGCTAGAGATGGATGCAGTTACCTCCAGTCTCAGGCCTTGTTATTAAAGCAGCTGGAAGAAAGACCTAACATTTCTAGATTTACAATATGCCATCACCTGTAGAGAGGTAATGGCTTGCAGGTGATGCTGTGAATCAGCAAACAGCTGCATAACTGAACAGTACACATATAGATTATTGTTACCTTTATGTCCCAAATTGCTGCACTTTGACACATAACCCCTCACAGTTTCTAAGTACTGCATTCCTTCCTTTGATAAGACTGGCGTTCCTGGCAAATGCTGTTTTTATTTATCAGAGAAAGCTATAAATGAGATGCTTAACACAGGATAAAACTGGGAAGAAAGCTACCTTACTTCAATCCAGACTTATAATAGCAGAAGGACTTTAAAAGTGCTACTGACCTTGTCATAATTTGTGCAGGTATTCCCAGAGACAGAAGCAAATCAAGACGATGGCTTTAACACAGCCTCCCATTCAGCGACGCTCAATTAAGCTATTAATTCCTTGGACTGTCAGCCACCCACCTCTGCTCCAGCACTGAAAGCTCTTGCAGTGGCCACTGTGCATCACGCCGTCGGCTGGCTGGCTGCTGCTTTGTCTGAATTAACCACTGCATTTTAGCCTTGACAGTTATTTTCATCCCTATGCCCCATTACGGTGAAATCCAAGCCTCCGGTTCAGCGAGGAGCTGGGGATGGGGGTGGGCAGGAGGCTGCCTTTCCGGGCTGAGCTCAGTCAGTAATTCCTCAACAGCAGCAGACGGCCACAGCTAACCTCCACCAGCCTCATCTTTGGCCATTTTGACATCACACTGATACCTCTCCCATTGCTCTGAAAAACTCCAGATCCACAAACTGAACCCACAAACTGAGCTCATGGGAAGCCTCCACTCATTTCAAAGGGTGAGGGATCAGTCCTACGTAGCGCTTTCCAATTAGACGGGGTTGGAAAAGGTTTTCAGTCCTATGGAAATTTCTGAGAAAATTATTCCCATCCCAAACCAGGAAGAAAAAATTAAACCTGTGTTTATTTAACACAATATTGTATCTTTTTTTTTTTTTTTTTAATTCAAGCCAAGTCAGCCAAAATGCTTCATGAAACAAAGATGTCTTTAGGGTTCCTTTGATGCTAACACATCAAAACAGCATTTCCCTACTTATTCATTTATAAAGGTTTAATTCATTCATTTCTTAAAAGATAGCCATGAACCAAGACCTGGCCCAGCAGAGAAGGCAGTTTCTCTGCCTGCCCACACGACCCCATAACCAACACCCAGCCCGGAACCATGCAAAGGAGGGGCTGTAGCAAAAAAGCCCGTAATCTACTCTGTCTCATTTCCACATTTTGGAAAAAATGGGAATATTCCAATCAATTCAGATGTAAAATAAAGCCAGCAGGGTTAAAAAGAGGTCAGAAGCACTTACAGAAGTCCCTGTGAGGAGATAAGGAGGGAAAGTGAAGGTGAATGGGCCTGATGGGGAATAAGGTGGTTCACCTGGGAAGTCCAGCTTCCCACTGGAGATGCCGGGACAGAAGTGAGCTGTGTCCTTCTGACCATTACTAACATCTCCTCTTGTTGAGTGAAACACGCCAGCCTCTCAGGACAAGGAGGGAACCCTACACACACACTTTTTCTGCCCACTATATGTGGTTTGTTTTCACCCAAATTCCCACAATTTAAGCTAATTACAGAAATGGCCTTATGCTAAGGTCTGCTTGCCAAGCCAGCAGAAAACATGATGCACGTTGCACAAATATAACCTGCATCTACAACATGGCTTATCACAGCGCTCCCTGCTTCCAAAGGAAGCTTACAACCCTACAAAGAACCAGAAACGAACACACAAAAATGCTTCAAACGTAACAGTTCAGTCCTGAAGGGATCTTTTTCATTACTCCTCCATAATCTGGTGCTATTTTAAAATAGTTTGCGTGCCAACACCATGCACGCTAAGTGCTGATCTGCAGTAAATGTTTTCCAGCAAGCACACAGGATTTTGGAAAAGGCATGCTGACAGTTTCAGGTACAGCAATGCACAGTGACTAATTATCACAGAGCCAATGGAAATTGTCTATTTACAACAACTCTTAACCTGCAAGGAAAAAAAAAAACAAAAACAAAAAAATGAACAGATGCTCATGCAAATCTGAAAGGAAAAAATGAAGTCCTGGGCAGAAAAGTACTTTGAGCTGCTGCCTTTTTCAGGGCTCCAGAACTGAGTTATGAACAACAGATCCCTTGGAAAGCTCTGGCTATGTATTTACACAAACACTTCTTCATCATCCAGGGTAACAAGGGAGACAGAAATACCCCAAGAACAGCAACACTGAGAGAAACGGCTGTATGCAGAGCTCTGCCAGATGTGAGCAGGTTCCTGCATCTGTGCATGTGCCTACCAGATCCCCGTGACTCTGGAAATCATTTGCTTTGTCTAAGAATTTCTGATGGAATGGCTATTTCTGTTTCTCTGATGTAGAAAAGAGGCTATAGAAAGCAAAGGACACGGAATTGAGCTGAACAAGAACACAGCGAAATGAACACTGGGGTACGACTGCCAGAGCAAACCCTCCTGCACTGATCAACTCTGCACTCACGTGGTGATTCACCAAAGGGAACCAGGCATTCCCTCATCAGTGAGGACCACGGCTTTGCCCTCTCACCTGAGGACAGATGCCAGGCCTCACCGGCTCCAGTGTCCCTTCTAACAGGAGGAGTGCTCAAAGCATTCGTGGCAAAGGGACGGCCGCCATATCGAAAACACAAAGACTCAACCCTAAGTGAAAGTCTCTATTTTCGTCTTCTGGCCCCAGCTGTAGGTTCCAGTCCTACAGCCTGAGTTATTCCAATGTATGCTTTTGTATGCAAGGCCAGCTCTGCCACTCTTCCTTTCCAAGCTTTAAACTGAAAGACAGTCATGAAACATGCAGAAGAAGAACTACGCTTTTGGATTTTCTTTGTGTCCATTTTCAGGCATGGCTGGGAAGAGAGGAACGTTAAATCATGAAAGGTATCTCCAGCAAGGACACTGCTGTCCAACTACATCAAATAATATAACCACGAAACCAAACCAGGATTGAATTCCCATTTGCAGCTTCACAAAGTACATTTTCACAGATAACTTTGGCTTTTTTTGAAACTTTCATCAGAATGGAAAAATTCCCATGCGTGACTGTTTTCTTGCTTTCAGACAACTCATTTGCTCAGTATTCTTCTAAAAAAGTAGTGAGAGAACAAATGATGACAGTGGTTGGACGGAGCAAATCACTGCTCCATTCTGACCCCCTTGAACCCATCTGCACACCCAATTCTCCATCCCTCCATCACATCACAGAGGTCCTGAGCAGCTGCTGTCACCTGCATAGCCTCTTACAGAACCTGGATATTTGAAGATTTTGGAAAGACTGGCCTGAAAGGAGGAAAAAAAGGTGTAGCAACATTAAAAAGGTATGTAAAAATACTTTGCACAACTCCAGTTTATCACATTCTTGGAGAATCTGGAAGAGGTAAAGAAGATTAATCAGATAAATGGCCTGCCTAATTGTAAGATTACACATGAAACGAGCTTGGTTGGCTGAGGATGGAAAAATGAAGGCTGGATAGAGATGGGAGCACTGTTTATAAATACACCCGGAGGGAGACATCAGGGAAGGAGGAGAGCTATTTGTGTGCTGGGTATGAATACATTTCAGCTGCCAATTAGAAGAAAGTATGAGGAGTTGGAGAAATGAGGCTTTGGAACAGTTCTCTAGAAAAAGCAAAAGGAACAGATGAGTAACTCATTGAAAATATGCCTTGCATAAGATTGAGGAGGGTGACAGCAGGACATGGGCCCTCAGCCCTGCCCATCCTTACAGCCGTGTTCCGAATTCATAGAATCATCACAGAATGGCCTGGGTTGAAAAGGACCACAATGCTCATCCAGTTCCAACCCGCTGCTATGTGCAGGGCTGCCAACCAGCAGACCAGGCTGCACAGAGCCACAACCAGCCTGGCCTTGAATGCCTCCTCCAGGAATGGGGCATCCACAGTCTCCCTGGGCAACCTGTTCAGTGCCTCACCACCCTCTGGGTGAAAAACTTCATGCATGCACAGAACTGAACCCAGCCATCAGACACGGATGGGCATAACAAAGACTGCTTGCAAGGAACTTGGTAGGAAGGAAGGGTGTTCATTAAACAAGCTGGTAGATCTCGGGGAATGCAGACACACCTGAGGGAAGAGTCCCTGCAAGATAACTGAGGGGGGAAATACCCCACACCATGAGATCCAAAGTCAGTACATAATTTGTTGTGCTTCTTTAACTGTTATCTTATTAAATACCTCACTCTTTGCAGCCCCCACCTCTCACCATGAAGACAGCAACTCCAGATTAGTTCAACTGGAAGTGCAATCATTGCATTGGATATGGCTGGCATCAAGAGAGACGAACAGGCAACAGCAGTGCCAAGGGAAGAGCAGAGCTGGGAAGGATACCAGAGAAATGATATGAATGTGATATTCTGGAAGAGGAAAGAAAGAAAGAAAAAGTGAGAAAGCGAGCCTCTGCTCCAGCTTCTATTGGACTTGTGAGCTTCCATTGGCTTCCATGTGAGCAAGAGCAGATCCTCAGAGTTTTCCAGGAGAAAATATCAAGGAGGGAATATTACTTTAGCAGCTGTGTCTGGAAGAGAAGAGAGAGCTTTGATGAAAGGGTCTCTGCTGTCGGCCAAAGCAGTGCTGGTTGCAAGTCAGGCTGCGTGATGATGTGCTGCCAAAAATTTAACAGGGGCTACCAGAAAAAGCCTTTGCATAGCAAGTGGCAAAACCCCAGAGTGGCAGAAGTGCCTGCATTAGCAGAGAGGGGGGAAAAGGGGAAATATTTCCTTCTTGTCTTCCCTTCTGGGAACGTCAGCTCTCATTTCAGCTGAGGACAGCCAAGGATGCTGTGCTCAAATGAAGGCAGTGCTGTGAACCTGCTGAAGCTGACAGCATTTTCAGATGGCTGCTCCAAGGCAGAGAGGGCAAAACCAGACGAGGATGTTTCATCTCCTTCCCACCAACATATGGGGAACTCAGACCCACAGCATTGGAGAACCTTTTATTTAATAGCTTTTGCTCTGTCATTGCGTGACAGATCCCAGGTGCAATACATTGGAGAACTGCAACCATGATTACAAGCCAACTTGAGGGATGGCTTTTTTGTTTTGCAAGCTACATCTGAGATCTGAAAAGGGATCATGTCCATTAGTGTTTATTTTTTAAATTAAAACATTCCTGTTTGATGCAAAAATAAAAGCTTTTTCAAAGGCTCTTTGATGTGAAGGATGACAGACATGCAGGAGGAGGTCTGGTCTTCAGCAATTATCAGCACTCCTTTTGAGTCTTACTCCCTAGATGGGATTTCAGTGTGAAGCAGATAATCACGCTGCTGAGTGTGGCAGCAATAACCTGCAGTCAAACCTCTCCTTGCCCAAGGTGGGAATGCAACAGACAAACCTGCAAACCAACTAAACGCAGGTGGGGCAGTTCCAAAGCACAAATGCTTTTACAAGATTGCCTGCTGAACTCCTCCCTGGTAGCCGCGCCAGCTTTCCAAGCGATATTCTGATCATTAAAACAAGCAGTGATGTAATTTCCACAGCGACCACAAACATACCGAGAATATTTGAGCTAAATTTATCCCGACTTCTCCTTTGAATCACTGCTTCAGTTTGTTCTTTTTCCATGATTTTCAGCTACACACAGGAAAGGAGCAGCGGAGAGAGCGGGACAGAGCTGTCCCAGCACTGCCTGAAATGCCACCCTCCATGCTTGCCACATTTGAAGCATTACGGAGGAATTTAAACCACTTTGCAGCTTCCACCAGAGATCCCCTCTGACTGTAGGAGGGCTCTTCGAAGGGGAAAGGTCTTCACAGACACACAGTTATGGTGAAACAACCAGCACCCAAATGAAAGGGCTCTGCTATGGTTTTACCTAACCATGCAGAGAAGCAATCGCTGAGCGTACAGACTGATTAAGGAAGGGAATTAAATATCAGCCTAACTCCTAACATCACTCCTAACCCTAACAGACTGCCCAGAGAGGCTGTGGATGCTCCATCCCTGGAGGTGTTCAAGGCCAGGTTGGATGGGGCTCTGGGCAGCCTGGTCTAGTATTAAATGTGAAGGCTGGCAGCCTTGCAAGCGGTAGGGAGGTGGAGCTTGATGATCCTTGAGGTCCCTTCCAACCCAAGCCATTCTATGAGTCCATGACCTCCATTTAAAATCCAGGATGGGACCTAATAAAGGACAGAACTCACTTATACAGCAGACTGAGAGCTCGCTGGCATCAAACCCTTTCCCCGACACCCTCATCTACCTTGCAACCATTTCCTCTGTTAGTTGCCTTCTGCCAAGCACAGCCTGGCAGCCCCATTATTGATCAGAGAGATGGAAATCAAACAAACAGCAGCCTTAACGCTCTAAGGATTCCTGCAGGTCGGGCCCAGAGCCAGTTATATCAGCACAGAGACTTAATGGGTTTTAGATAAGGCCCCCCAAAGGCTTCAGAGAGGATGAAAAAAAAAAAAAAAAAAAAAGAAAAATCGCAGCACTTTCTTTAATGCAAGTATAAAATTACCTACAGCATCACTGGAAAACAATAAATCAATTACTGGCCTGGTAAAGACTGAGTAGGTGTGAACACTATCAATTGCTTTTTCCCACTGAAATACAGTACAGCAGTTCAGGCCATGACCACGGTGCCAACCTCACCCGACAGCAACACAGCCACAGGCAGGGAGCTCCTGCACACAGGTTCTAAGTGGAAAGGATTTTCTTTCCTTATCACCCTATCTTTGCTCTTTTTTCTTGGCATTTTGACAGAGCTGTCTTCAGTTCCATGTCAGCGTAACACACAACTGGTAAATTTTAACTGGAATTTGGAAAAATAAAGCTGTAAAGCAAGAGATAAAACCAAGCATAGCTCAGATAAAGATCAGTGTTCCACTACTGCCTGTAATTCAAGCTGTGTTTCAGGCTGGACTCTGCCCAGTTGGCTTCCCAAGGTCTGTGCCACACCGCTGGCGTTCCCAGCAGTGCTTTCCTTCTTGCTGCCGCCCTGAAGTTACAGCAATCACTGGGAAAAATTGGAGCTGCCACCCTTCAGTGGTCCTTTACACCCCCTCGACTCCAGGTTGGCACAGCACCCGTGAGCACAAGAACCAATTTCCCAAAGCAAACAGCTTTTTTGGATGCCTCTGATTCAAAATCGGTGGGATGTTCCTGAAGAACAGCATCCTGATGCTAAAAAATCAGTTCAGAACATCTTAAATTGGGCACCTAACTGTACCCATCCCTGCATTCACTGCCATTTTGGTGTGACACGTGGCTGTGCTACAGGCTGGTAGCAGCGCAGGCTGCACCACACGAGCTTTTGGCTGCAGGCTGCCCTTCTGCATCATTTGGTCCCTTGTGAGATTTCACCACTTCTGTATGAAGCGTGTATTTAAATGTGTTTAAAAATACAAGCCTATTGCCACTTTACCAGCATACTTCCTATTCCTGCACAGCATTTCCTACTTCTCTTTCTGCAGGGCATTAGTAAGTAAGCTCACATCAATACCTGAGCTATTTTTTGCCCACACATCCTCCCCCTGTTGTTGTGTTTTTTCACTTGTGAGAATACTTTCAATTCACTTTTTGGACTCAAATTAACTCAAAGCTTAACAAGCAGGAAGAAAAACAGGGAGCCCACAGCACTTGCTGTACAGAAGCTCAAGCAGCCAGCAGGCTTTGCAGGTCTCAATGCTCTGCATGCATCCCAGATATCCTCCTGCTCCTCCTTGCTCCCACACTGCTGCAGCAGACCCAGATGATGCTTCTAGACCCTGCAAGAAGACATTGTCCCAGGAGCACAGCCAGTTTCAAAGACATCCTAAGTCTCTATTACTTAACCCTGGGCTGTCGCCATTCAATCCCTTGTGAAACTTCCCATGTAGAGTTACAGGGTTGGTAGAGCAGTGCTTCCTGTCTGAATGGCCTTAGCTCTCCCTGTAAAGCTCTTCTCACCAGTGCTGGAGGGCCGCTGCACCACCACCAAAGGTCCCTTCTTTCAGACCAAGCACAAAGCCCTGTGCCATCTGGGAAGCACTGGCACCACTGTCCCACACTGTGTAACACAACCCACATGATGATACAGCACACCTCATCAGTACTCATCTCCAGATTTAGCAGAGAGAAGAGACACCCTCTGCTGTGTCTGAAAGGCAATCCAGTTCCAGCACACAAAATGCACACAAACAACCTGGGACTCTCTGATGAGGATTCTCGGTAAGAGAGAGATGAGCCCTCTAACAACATCATCCTTGCATTTCAGAAGACAATTATTGCTTTTCTACACCTTCGCTGAACTGTTTCCTACAAACTTGTATGAGAATTAAATGCTAACTGTAAAATTTCTATGGGTTTCCTTTCCTACGGACTTCCTTCCTACCAGAACCACGTTATGTCACTTTCACTGTATTACACAGAGCTCTTCAACTCAGTTAAAATAAAGCCACGCTGCTTCAGGAGAGCCTGCAGCCACCCCATACCTCTGCTGGCCTTCACACTTTTTCATTCAGATTATGTGAACAAATCCAGAGAGGGGAAGCTGGGATTGAAGAGCTCCAAAAAGGGAGCATCACTCTGCACTGCAGCCACAAGAGGAGCCCGGCAGCATCCTTGAGGCTGCTCAGGTTTGGTTGAGGACCACAGATGCTGGTGGGAAGCTGGGATGCAAGCTGGGATGCAAGCTGGGATGCAAGCTGGGATG
>NW_024884789.1:2435465-2475897 GCF_019232065.1 Centrocercus urophasianus
GCAGGATTGCTGCTGTAGCCACGTGGAATAGCAGAGGGAGGTGTGGATGCAGCAAGGTGAGCACACCTTATCATATGTTACATTTGCTTGCTTGAGTCAGTGATGCTGCAGGTTGTCCCTGTGAACACCTGACCACAAGCACAGCTGTCAGGGATAAAAAGCCCTAAAGCCCTAAGGCTTTCATATAATCAAGGGATGGGCTGTATGTACAACCTGCTTGTATATACCCACACATCCTGCCCAAAAGCAGACTTGAGGCACAAATGGGGTCCTCAGCATTAAATATCTGTGACCTCACTCCCCTTCCCTGCGTTTCCCACCCGATGGCAGCAGGAGGCTGCATCCAGGTTGATAATGGATGCATGTAAACAATAGATTCAATAGTGGAAGCTGAGTGAGTCACTGCATTCCTGCATTCAAGTTGTGTAACAGGATCCAAAGGCAGAACAAGGACCAGCCAGCGGGCCAGCTAGATAATGACAATTATTCTTGGCAGGACCCAAAGAATCCCCAAACAAAAACGAGTTTAAACACATACAGTATGATCACAAAGAGCAAACGGAGCAGGCAGCACAGATCTTCTGCTCTCCTGGGATTGCTCTGCCAGTACTCCAAAACTGCTCATCAAATGAAATAATCCACGCACGTCAGAGCAGAAGAGTTATAACGATGAGATCTGTGTGCCTCCAGTTCAACCGACTGCATTTACATAACAGAAAGACATAGGAAATTTCTCAGAAGAACTGAATTCCCAGCACAGAAATTCACATATGCCCTTTTCTCATGACTCGCTCACACACTGATTTGCTTATTTGCTGTATCTTTAAACAACAAGAAAAACTTGTCAAATCACCACTGCAGAATAAAAGCATTAGCAGCTCTTAACACTTGAGAATTAAAACCCTGCTCATGAAGGATGCTTCGCATCGCCCAGCGTTCAACTGGAGATATTTCCTCCAGAGAGAAACGCAGGTGACAGAATTCAACGATATTAAAGGCAATCAGAAACGTTCAGTTATTGAGTATTAGAGAAAGGTGCAGTGCTAATTAACCAAACTAAACAAATTAAGGCTTAAGGAATAAGCAGAATACATACAGAGGAAGGGAAGAGTTCCCAGAGCTCCCTGTGACGCTGGTGAGGAATGTCTTCAAGCAAGAGGAGGAGGACTCTGAATCAAGTATCAGATCTTGCTTCATCGTTGCTGATAAAACCCAAAATAGGGCTGCAAATACATTAGCTCCTATCGAAGCCTGCTTACTCAGTACAAAGCGTCAAACACACCTTCATCCCACACGCAGCACGCAGATGCTGCCTCCTAATGAAGCATTTGTTGCAAGGGGGGAACACCGTTACACAACGAGCAGAAGGCTGTTCCACAGTGCAGAAATAAAGCTGGGTTTTGGCTCAGAGAAGGGCAGCAGTGCCTGAGAACTGAGGGTTCCAGTGAGAAAAATAGGCCAAAAGTTAAAAAAAAAATTAAAAAAAAAAAAAAGTAAAAAAAAAAAAAGTAACAAAAAGGAAACAACCTGAAGCATATGTCCCTTCCTACAGAGACATTTCCACCCACAGATCTATTATATTACATAAACGCAGAGCTCCCCATCCGCCCCAGCAGTAAATCACTGCAGTCCCTGAAGCTGACAGCAGAACTGGAGCAGCACCCGTTCAGCCTGGGAAGCGATGCTCTGATTTTAGCAGCTCTCCTACCCCGAATACACACTGCCACAGCGTCTGGGAACATATTTGCATTCACATGCTGAAAAAGCACAGATCCTGTAAAACATATTTAGGAGCTGCCGAGACACGATGCACATATTGACTAATCCCACGGGCCTTGGGAGAAAACTTCTCTTCCAAGAAATCTATTCTTACCACACAAACAGCCCAACATGGCTCTCCTTGCAAGTAAAACTCCTTGCTCTGAACTGCAGCCTTTCTAATGCGGCTCTAATAGTCAAGCCTTTCTAATAAGGCTCAGTGCACTGATAGATCTTTCATACATCCGACACTCATTGCAATGCGAGTTCTCCGGGAAGCCTGGTCTGGTGGTTGGCGACCCTGCACATAGCAGGGGGGGTTGAAAGTAGATGATCACTGTGGTTCTTTTCAACCCAGGCCATTCTATGATTCTATGACTCTCCTGAAACCTCCCGCTCCCCATCTGTGCAGGAAGAGAAGCGGTCGCCCCATTACCGTGCTGTGGATCCATGTTGCTCTCTCTGGAAACAGCAGATTCCTCCGTCCCCACGCACCAGTACATTCTGGGTCTCAGTGGTGAAGATCCAACAGAGCAAACTTTCTGCAGCGCCTCTGACTGAGCGTTGTCAAAGCTGAATGTCAGCTAAATGCAGGGCAGAGCGGCTGCTACCAAACGCCGTCCTGATGGAGCATCGTTTACCCTGGTTGAAAATCAACAGCAAAGCAAATTAACCATTCCGCTATTGATACTGCAAGAAGTGTATCCCTATGCACTCCAACACAGCTGCAAGAATGCTGCTTTGAAGAAACGCGCTATGCAAATGTGAACGCAATTATTTTCATAATAGCTTCATTAAGAGCACAGCGTGAATTAAGAGGGGAAACCAACAACATCTCCACTACTGCTCCCAGTTTTCCTCCACCAAAGCTGCTGTGCCTTTGGGTGGTGCAGCTCCACATTCCCCACAAGCTCTGTGAAGGCAGAGGGCTGAAACAATGAAACGCAGCTGGAAAAATCCTAAAGGCAACCTCAGAACCTTTCCCACCCACAACGACTGCAGCTCTGGTGTGAGAAGCTGGAAAACGTTGATGCGGTCACTGAGAATCCCCTACAGAAAGAAGAGGGCTCAGAGAGACACAGCAGCTTCTCTGCCCACTCCTTTCAGAGAAGCCCAGTGCTCCCAAAACAGCTTATTGAAATGCATCCTGCATGCAGACCAAGCTTAGGAGCTCTTGTGCTGGCTGCTGCTGGCTGCACACAGCTCAGGTGCCTCCCATGGCATTTCTACCTTCTCACCTCTTCCAATCTGCACACCTGTAATGTTTTCTCCTTTTCCCGTGCCTCTTCCACAGAGATTAAAGACAAGGGCTGAC
Source organism: Centrocercus urophasianus (assembly GCF_019232065.1). Lineage (NCBI taxonomy): Eukaryota > Metazoa > Chordata > Aves > Galliformes > Phasianidae > Centrocercus > Centrocercus urophasianus. The sequence continues at coordinate 2,438,539 of NW_024884789.1, forward strand.
TTTGCAGTCTGTGCCCAGCCGACACCAGCGTTCCTTCATTTTCTGCTTTCAGTTTCGGTCTGCAAACACTTCTCAGATTCAACACAGTGACCTTTTTCACCTTTGAACCCTATTAGATTTTCTCACGCCTGCTGTGCGATGCTGAGATTTGGACCAGAAGCCCTCATTGAACAAAACACACAAAGCACTTTGGTAAGCAGGACCCAGGTGTGTGGATGGCTTCCTGAGCTGGAGATGGGTCACTGATCCACCACCACCACCACCCAAAAGCTGCCTGCTCCTTCCTCGCTGCATACACAGCACTTTAACCACAAACCAAGTGTCAAAAAAAAAATCATCACTGAATGCTTCATCAGCTGTTTCTAGGCAAGTGTTTGAGTTTTAGGTGCACTCACAGCAAAACTCAGCTTCTGATAATCCCTACTTTGTGTGCCTGGCAGTGGGATGCACAGCTCAGAGCTGGGCAATGGGCAAAGCCACGGGCTGCGGTTTGGCACTTGGGAGCTTCTCAAAGGTGGGAAAAATGATTTGGGTGATCATAAGAAAAGGGAGAGGGCTGCACGCAGGCACCTTCACACCCATCCCACAGCTGAGCAATTTTACAGCCCTAATTCTAAATGGACACAGGTGTGCAGACACAGCCCAGCATCATGGCCTCCATACATCAGAGTGCAACTGGGGCACCTGTAAGGGGCTGAGTTTGGAAACTTTCACATGGAGGGGATGAATAAATGCTCTTCACATCCAGCAGAAGGAAAAGCAATAGCACAATTTCAATCATCGGTTCCCTTTAGCTGCAGCTATGGCAGCAAGCATTGAGCTGTCAGTGCACCACTCTATTTCTGTATTTCAGGGCCTCTGTGTCTACTAAAAACAACCCCACGGTGCTTTTACCTTAAGCAAGATGCACCCAGCTGTAACACGTGCAAATACCGCATCTTGATTTGATGCAGGGAGAGAGAACTCCCGGAAAAACGGCCCGTGTGGGTCCTCTGAGCTCTGCAGAATGCCACACCGCAAAAAGAGCACAAGAACACAGCCGGGGGAGGGCTGCAACCCCATCACATGTATTCCCAACGCCTCTCCTGAGTCTCCGTCACCGCGTTTTGGTGAAGCGGAGCCCCGTAGGGAACAACCGCGGAAAAAAAGCACAGCAGATCGCACGACGGAGATCGAGAAGAGGAGGCACCCGGTGCGTACAACTCACCAGGAAGCGGCACCATCGATCCCAGCCAGCAACGCGAGCCCCACGTTGCCCTCAACTCCCGGGCGAACTGAAGCGCCTCGGGATGACGGCGCGGTGCCGCCCCGCACGGCCCCCGCTCCGCCGCCGCCCCCGCTCGCTCCGCAACTTCGCTCCCAACTTTTTTTCGGAAGCTCGTTCCCCGCTTCTCTCCGCATAGAAAAGCCTCCCCCCCACACACACGCACACCACTCCACCCGCCCCGCAGCCGGCGTTGCGCTGTGGCACGGGCAGCCGTACCTCCTGCGTCCCGGGGCTGGCGGCTCTCCGCTGCCACCGCCGCCTCCTCCTCCTCCTCCTCCTCCGGCGCCGGCCGGCCGCCTCACTGTGCTGCGCGGGAGGCGGAGGGAGGAAGAAAGGGAAAGGAGCGGGGCAGCCGCGCGGCGCCTCCTCCGCCACCGGCCCCCGGCTGGGCCCGCCCGGGAGCCGCGGTCAGGGCGCGGTCGGGGCCGCGTCTCGCCCGGAACCCCGTTGGCTGCTCGGGACGCCGCTCAGCGCCCTTCCCCGCCGTGGGGCACGGCGAGGACCGCGGGGCTGCCCCGATGCCGGGCTCGTTCCCCACACCCATCGTTTGGTGTCCGCCCTCTGCCTGGGTTCGCCCTACTCGTGCTTACACCGCTTTAGTTTTGCGCGTTCTTTTTCTTCCTGAAAGAACCGGAGGCGGAGGGGCCGCACCGCCATCTCTCAGCCGTGCGGGTGCTTCGACGCTCGGATTTGTGCCCGAGGCCCGGCCCAACCCGAGATCTGTTTTCTAAAGGCTGCTCCTCGCCCGGATCCCGGAGCTGCTCCACTCAGGAAAAACACAGCAGCATCGCCCCCTGCCTCCCGCCGGCCGCCGCAGCCAACACGTGCGGTGCGCGCATCCCCGCCCGCCGCAGCGCCCCGCACCGCCTGGGGCGGCACCGGCTTTCACTGCGCGGTAGTCCGGCTGTATCTTCCCCACCCGACGTACCTCACTAAGGGAAAGCATTTCGGCGTGCCTTTCGCTTATTTGTAACGCTCCCTTGAACCACACGCACGGATCCTTCTCTGGACCAAATCAAGAGATGCGGTTCTTGAGGATGGAAAAAGCCATATCCGTGGCTGCTGCTGCTGCCTGAAGTTTGTTCCGCAGTGCTTTTCTCTCTGTGGTTATGGAGACGTAGAGAAGATCTTCACGGGTGCTTTCAAGTGTGTTCAGACGTCCATTAATCTGCATCTGGCTGCAGCCACCTGTTGGGCACCCTCTGCACCTTCCATTGAGCCTGCTGTCTTTCATGCCTCACGCTCTGGTTCTTATACAGACCCTTCTTACACTTTATTTTTTTTCCCCCACCACCGTGTGAAAAAAGAATAAAATCTAAAATCACGTTTTCCCCCTTTGTTCTGAAAGAGACCATAACTTCCCTTAGCACGAATTCCTTCGCTCCATCTTTTTCTCCTTTTCCAAATCTCATCCCACTCTTCCCGGCTTTACTCATAACTCCACTGCTCACATCACTCACAACAATCCCTTTTTATGTCCATGCTTCTCCCTTCTCATGTTTGGCCACAGAGCTCCTGAGTGATGCTATTACCGAGTGGAAAATCAATGGGCTTTGGCTCGGTGTGTGTAGGGAGATGGTAGGAGTTTGTATCTATTCTCACCTGGTCTAGTGGTTGGTGACCCTTCCTGTGGCAGGGCTGAAACTACATGATTTTTGAGGTCCTTTTCAACCCAGGCCATTCGATGATTCTGTGATCAGATGTGAAGAGCGTTAAAAATGATGGTATGTTCCTGCTCTGTGTCCTTTGCTGATAAGGGAGATAAGACAGGAATGTCTCATCATGGGGCAGTCATACAACAGTGCCTGTGTCTCAGAGGGTTTCAGGAAGCCCCATCTGGCAGCAGTGCCTTCAGATTTCTCCATCCGGAGGCCCATTTCAGAAGGCATAAAGGATCCATCCCACTTTGCACTGGAAGGAACTGTGCCTGCTTTGGCAGCTGCAGTTCTCCTCCCCTCTCCACTCACTGCAAGTGGCACAGCTTTCAAGAGAGACTGCTCAGAGGGTAAGCTAACAGCCACTCAACCCAGCTTTTATTTGTAAAGCTGACCACACTTCAGCACTTGGTTTCCCTTGCCTTTTTTAGAGCACACAATTCTTCACCAATTGCAGAAGCAAATCCAAGTTGTGAATCCTTCACAGTTCCCCAGTGCAATACAGAACCCCCAAGAACACACCAGCAGACTCTCCACGTTCAGCCCTGCTGCACGGAAAGGGCACCTGGACACCACATCTTGTGAGCCCAGAGCACATTTCTGAATGGGGAACACTGCTTCTGTATGGGGAAACAGACACCAGGCTGTTCTAGGAAGAACCCCCTGCAACCAACAGCACAGTGCCATGCTGTTCCACAAGTGAGGAGCCTTAACCCCTTCCAGTGTACCAGCAACAGAAGTTTCCCACTCCCCCTTCTTACTTTGAGCCATATCAATATGCAGCACGCAGAAACTACTTCACAAAGTCAAACATTTATTAGGAACAAGAACTATTACAAAAAGATGCCCATAGTCTAAATATATACAAGAAGTTTAAACATAGCATTTTCATGTACCCTTGGTTATAAAAATACATTAGATTAACTGTATCCTAATTTATAAATATAGTTTGTTTTTTTTTTTCTTTTTTTATAAAGTAGTATTTCATGAAAGCCTTACTGTGCAATGAAAGAATATATACCCTCTAAGGGGTTGTTTTAAAGTTAGTGTCTAGTGTAATATAATTTAGAAAATTCAGTGTGTAGAGTCAAACCCTGATTTATACAATACGAGATACACTGACTTAAAAAACTTGATATGGGAAAAAAAAGAAGTTGAAATATATATTATACATATAAAGCCAAAATATTAGGATTGTAAGAACTTCAAATGATTTCAGTATTGACCACTGTTAATCAAAAGTGAATACAGAGATACATCAGGATAACCAGCCTTTTACTGTTTGCCTTACCTCCATCCTGCCCGACTGCAGCCCCAGTAAATCATCTGGTAGGCAAAAGTAAAACATTTGTCTGAGAAGACGTTTGAGCTTTAAGTGTATTACAAAAATAGAAGCTTATTTACAATGTTCCCATTTGGCCTTTTGTGGGGTAAGGGAGGACACTTCCTTTGTTGGATGGGGAGATGTGCCCACCTCCCACCGCCATGGGAGGACAGGCACTCAGATGCACACAGCTGTTGGAGGTATGTCGTTTAAGTAATTAAGCAGTGTTGAAGTGCAAACTAATAAGGAAGTTTAGGCTCATGCAAACTTTTTCCTTAACTTACCATCGCCCACCTTCCTTCCTCCTTCTGATAAACATCCACTCATGCAACTGAACTCGATACGGACAGCTACCTCTCTGATCACAGAAGTTGCTGGTTAAGATCTTGCTTAAGATCACAGAAGAGAAGTTAGACCTTCATTTCTGCTTCAAGCCCCGACATCCACAAAAACCCCAAGCGACAGTCTTCAGTGCTCCATGGAGAACTGCCCACATTCCATAAGGAGTCTGCATTGCCTTGCTTTCAGAGGATGAGCCTAGCAACATCAGATGAACTTCCTAGCCAGCTGACACCACTAAATCCTGCTTTCTTGCAGCTCCTGCAGACATGGAGCTTCTCATATATTTGTAAGTGGTTCTCCAGTACACAATCAGGAAAGTAATGAAGCCAGGAACTGAGGACAGCAGGTGGCTTTTCATTAACCTTGTAGTAAGCAACATCTGGGCATGCAAAGAAACGACTGCAGGAGATTCTAAGGCATGAAGTTGGTGTGACAGCCACTCCATGGATGCTGTTCATGGGAGTGCATGCCTACACAACTGTAAGCCACAGACAGCTCATGGCAGTTCATTCCTCAGTGAAGGAACAGCTGCAGAATGGCAACACGTACTGCAAAGTGCTGACACATTTACGTCCAGCCAAAACTCAATCCAGGCTAACTCATCTGTACACCTACATGCTTAACATTCAGTATGAGCTTAGGAGCACCTGCCTTTTTATACTGTACTTCCAGAAATCCATTTTAAGCTACATTCACAAGGGATGAAGAAGCAGTGAGAAGAACTCATACTCCCACAATGATAGCTCTGGCTCAAAAAATGAAGAGATGTTCACACAGTTACAGCAAAAGAGAGAGGAGGACAGCCTCCTGCAGCTCTCCTGCTCCCTCTCAGAAGGAGTGGCATGGGATGTTTTCCATGGGGTATCTACCATGCAACGTGTTTAGAATTCAACTTTGCATCATCATGGTAAGTACAGTGCAAAATCCTCTTGCAAAAAGTGCTACAGTGAAGGTATGAGATACAATTGTGACTCAGTGGGAGCCAGAAGAGCTAGCAAGTGTGTAACTTGCATTTACAGCATGTATGATGTGTGCACACCAAAACATCAGCTTCAGAGGACACTTGGAAGTCCAGCTCTGTCAAGAGACATGCTGGCCCCAAAGGAGTCCTCTAAGTAACTCCCACCAACGTCATTCAGGGCTAGAATATCACCAGCGTGGAAGATGCATGTATAATTAGAGAGACCAAGATAGCTCTTTCAAAAACCATTTCTTTACAGATCCTTCCATGAAAGCTTGCACTCCCATCTAAAACTCCAGCTGCAGTCTTCACACAGACTCCATCAATGTCAGTTGTATTAGCCTTATCACACAAGTCCATTTATACCAAGTGAAATCCAAATGCATCTGAAGAAGTTTAACAGTCAACTAATTGCTAATGGTACCAGAAGTCTCTTTAATATGCCAATGATGTTCAGATCCTTTAGGGGTACAGTTTGAAAGCAGATGTCCTGCTAACACTGTGACTGGGGAGTATTTTAGACACAGGTAGCAGATGAGTGTTAAGACAGGGACTGTACAGCACAAGTGTGCTCTGCTGCCAGTAGGGTCAGTTAAATCAGTTTTCAGAGAGCCAGTTGAAAAAATGGAGTCCAGTAAATTCAGTGATTCTAGAGGAATAAAGTTAGGCATTTCCATTTTCTTTCTTACCCCTCCCCTCCCACCTGCTCTGAACACGTCCCCAGTGTGTCACATTCAGAATGTCAGCATTTTTAGGCCTCCTGTTTTCATGGACTCTTCTGGGACAGTTTAATGGTGACTGTTTTCACCTCAGTATATTCTGCCAAAGCATATTCACCACTGGAAAAGAAGAGAGAGAAAGGGACAAATGATTGTGTGCACTTCCTTAGGAGGTTTCTGCACAAGTGCATCACGGACACAGATCAACAGCTGCTGTAGGCCACTAAAATCAGATGTGAATTTGCCCAAGATATCATTTTGCTCACTGTGTCTAATAATCATGGCACACATTCACATACATACAGCTACACTGTCACAGAAGCAGCTTTGAATGCTTCTGGCCAACTCACAAGATGACATCTCATGACTCTCAGTGAAACTGAATGCTATTCTGGTAAGTCATAGAAGAAATAACCACACCAGTAAGCAAAAAGGCTTGCAGGTGGAATTGACTGCCATTAAGATTTTATAAAGCAGGTGAAGGTAATCCTGAAGGCACTGCTTATGCCCCCATAGCTGTGCTTTTAATCCATGCTGTACTGGCCTAGCACCAACCTGCACAGCATGCTGTAAGCATAAGTTCACAAGAAAATTCAACAATATAACCACCAAGTCACAATAATTGCTGCACTTACAACTCACAAATAAACAAAATACTGAGCAAAACTTACAGTTCTCTGCCATTTCCTGACATTTTAAAGCCACCAAAAGGAGCCTGTGCATACAGAGCATTGTAACAGTTGATCCTACAATGAAAACATCAATTGTAAAAAGATAACATCAAGGAGAAGCAAGGTGATGACAACAGACACGTTATAAAGAAAGGCTGTCAGTTTTCTTTTTATACAGTTTGTTTCCTTGAAAAATCAGATTTCAGCAATAAAATCTTATTTTGCTACAGAAACAGAAGACACTTGGGTGGTGCTCTGAGTCTGCCTCATGTCTCAACTTCCTAGCCTCTAATGGCTCAGACATCCATGCTTGAGCTGGATTTTATGCTTGTTTAGAGTTGTGCTTAAAGGTAACTAAAAGCCCAGCCTAGCTCCTAGTTTAATTCCAACATGGTGTAGGAACCAGATGGATTTTAAGGTTCCTTCCTACCCAAGCCATTCTGTCATTCTAAAATAAACACATTTTCTGCAAAAGCTGTCTAAATGCTCACCACCCACTTCCAGGTACAGAGAAGAAGTTAGCCTGCATTAGACACTTGTGTTCTAGTAAAACAGAAGTTCTTCTACCCAGTTCTAATAGGCACTGGGTAGAAAGAGCTAATGCAGATACTTCCTCAGCAACTCAGTGAGATGAAATGACTGAAGAGAAGCAGGTGTGCTCTGGTGCTGTAGGACTGCACCTTCATGTAGGTACAGCACGGGTATCCTTCAAAGCTTTAGCAGAGGGTTGCTAGTTAGGGCAGTATGGTTAGGTTGAGGTTGGACTCAATGATCTTGAAGGTCTTTTCCAACCTGAGCAATTTATGATTCTATGATCGTGTATTTTTATGTATTTTTCAGAGGTAGATTCTTCTGGCACAAATTTCTGAAATCGTTCTGCGTGCATAAAATTAGACAGCAGATCACATTCCTGTCTTTACTGGGAAAAAAAAAACACCAACAGATCAGTATTCCATCTTTAACATTGTTCCAATATAAGAAACGCTGTAAGCAAGAATACCCACAGATCTTTCCAACAGTGGTGTGATGCCATCTACTGCCCATACTCATTTGTGCAGGACCCCTTCTGGTGCTGCCTTAAGATCACGAGCTGCTTTTTTTCTACATGCATGGTTTTGGAAGGCATCGTATCTGGTGGAACTTGGTAAAACCCCTTCATCTTCTGAATTACCCAGAAGTGAAGAACTACAGTGACTGAATTAACAAAGATACTAGTTCATGCCAGAACGTCTGGTCCTCACCACTTCAGTCTGATACGTGGACATTGCTTTCCAGCAAAACATCAAGAATTAAAGACACTCATGAACGTGACCTCCAGCACTTACACAGGTTTCCAAATTACACAGCCCTCCTCATTCCCAGCAAACAAAACACCAGGTTAAACTCACATTCCATCCTGCTTACCAGACAGTTCCCGACTGCAGAGCAGAAGCTAATGTTAATGCTCTGTCCAGATTCTTTGTGAACACTGCAGCTGTGAGTCCATACTCGGTACTGTTGGCTCTTCTTATGACCTCTTCTATACTCTTGAACTTCATAATAGGCTGAACTGGCCCAAAAATCTGCACATCAATTAAACATTAGTATAAGAAAGCCTTTTCTACTCATGGTAATTTTGAAGCAATCAGAAGCTCTGTTTGGATAATATAATTGAAACATTATACACATTTCATAGCCTTCAAGAATTCACTGGAAGACTCTCTTAAAAACTACTGATTAAACTGAATTAAAATACAGTGATGTGCTGTGGTGGTTAATAAGTGCTGAAAGCCACAACTAGCAGATGAGCTACAAAAATCAAAATAAGCAGAGTTAGATCTGGACAAGTTTCAGAAAGTCAAAAAAGCAATTAGTGTATTCCAAACATTGCAAGTTTTCTTTAACTTCCCTTTTGCCAGTGTATGCAGTTAATTTGCATGCAGTGCATTTCTGAAGGATGTGCCTGACCAGAAACTTGGCATCACAAGTATGAAAGCTGCCAGCACACCCTAACTTCCCATTTCTGGGATGGAGTCCTCCATCGAGCACAGTCCTGAACTTAGGCACCATTCTGGCTGGCATAGCCTTGCAATACAATAATCCTTCACCAAAGGTGAGAGAAAGTCTCACTTGTGCCAGCCCGAGGGCCAGTCCAGGAATGTGCTGGGCCTTTAGGCACATACAAGTGTTCCTAAGTTGTTTTTTTCTCCTTTTGGAAGATCCAGGTGTTGAACTGTTTCTAGGTAAGGTGTGGAAACCTTGTTCCTAGGTAAAAAAAAACATGTATTTGCAACTAAACCACATATGAACAAAACTGGATAAGCCTCATGAATCACAGCTTGGGATTTGGAGTCAGTTCATTACCAAAAAGGCCTGTCATGGGATTTGCAGCTTTTCTTTCCATCTATTTTTAGAATGTAACTCATGCCCAGACTGACTGATATCTTCCCCAGGTTCCTTGGAGGGCCAGTTGGACTTTAGCATCAACTTATTTTCCACTGGGGAACACGATGAAAAGTAAATTAACTACATTTCAAAGGAATATCACAGGATCTAATTATGTGCAGCTTGTTCAATTTTTCTGTATATGAATAATGGAAGGCAGACTGTTAGATCTGCATTTTGCTGGCTTCAACCATATTTTCAAATTGGAAAAAAGTAGTCAGTCTCAGGGGATTTCACCATGGGAAGTGAATCTGAGATTATTTCAGATGCTAACACTAATTGAAAAATGGTTTTCAGTGGCAGTGTAGCAGGGTCCTTCCTTCCTTCCTCACCAGCTGCACGTCCTGGAGTTCTTGTTCCACTTTCCTATGATAAAGCAGCTCCTTTTAACTAAGCTGTGGAGCAAGAACACCTACTGTGCTCTCCTCTGTCATTTGGGATCAGCCTGTAACAGTGCTGAGCAATTTCAAGTCCATTCAGCAGGAGGTGCAGATGAGCATTCAGCACAGTTGGTACAGAGCAGCAGAGTCTGTCTTCAGGAAACCTTTCCAACTATGGGGCAAAGACAACACAGAATTGCTGCAGCCTAACACCATCTCAGTTATTATTACTGAGCTTTAAAGTCGTGGATTCTGTCAGAAACCACTAGCAGCACTATTCATAGCAGCTGTATCTAGGTGAGGCATTTGCTTACATTTTGTGTTACATCAAGTGGTCTGGAAATGAGATCCGAAAGCTTTAGGGCAGTGCTACCCACTGCTCAAACACTTTGACAGCCTTTTTGCCTGTGCTGCTCTCTTCCTCCTCTCACAACCCCACCCTCAGCCCTGTGCTACTGCAGATAGAAGCTCACCTTCCAGGTACTCCATTAATGGAACACAGATCTTACTGTTTTTAGGATACTGTATTAGGTAATACGGGAGATTTCTATTCTCTCAAGTTTTCACTTGAAACTGTGTCCATACATCTTTTCTACAGCCACCTTCCCCTTCATAGGAGAATATACATGTAAAGGTTCAAATGACTTGCACTGTACCTCTTCTTTGGCAATACGCATGTTGTCAGTGACCTCTGAGAACACGGTGGGTTTTATAAACAGGCCTCTGTCTTCAATGGCAAGACCACCACACTCCAGCTTTGCCCCTTCTTTCTTCCCACTTTCAATCAGCTCCAGGATCTTATCAAACTGTTTTTGGTCAATCTGTCAAAAGCAAAAAGAAAGCGGGCAGTAGTGACTTCGTTATTACTGTGCCAGTTCTTCATTATCCACGGCATGAGAAGATCCCTACTACTGGGATCACTTAGTGCAGTGCAATTCCACTGCACTCTGTTTTCAAAAACAGAATCATCTGTCAAGGACCTCACAGACCAGTAGCATCTTCTGGTTCTCTGAAGTTCTCATCACTTCAGAAGCACAGAGGTCACGTGCTGGGAAGATGTGCAGCACCCCACAGCACTTCTGACCAGTTCGTGCTCAGCATGCAACATTGCACGGGAGGTATAGAATCACAGAATAGTATAGTCAGGCCTCAAACAAATGGATGTGGCTATGCAGAGATGCATAATTAAGCAATGCTACGCCTTATTACAGCAGGCTGCAGATGGTAAAATACTTACGAAGATGTTAAAAAACCATAAAACTAACACAAAAACCAACAAATCCATGGCGGTTAATTAAATACAAGACTCTGCCACTGGCTCATGGTTGCCTGGCAGCCTGGGAGGTTATTCTGAATGCCAGTTATCACCAAATGCTTGTACTGGTTCAGTGCTCCTCCCTAGACATCTGTTTTAATTTTGACAGGGCCAGTTGCCAGTTGGGACTGTTTACACGGAGCATTTCACATTTGACTCCTTCAGATTACAGACTATATCCTGCCCCTTGTTAATCCTGGCCACACGCAATCCAAGTTTTCATGCTTTTAGACAAATATCAAAGCTTCAGGAGGGTGTCCTCGGGGCACTTCTGGTACAGTGAAAGCAGAACAGTACATCTCCTGTCACACAGATGTGCATATCACATGCACTGTGGACTGCTTGTACTGAGTGCCCACGTTCTTACATGTGTTCAGGTGCTACCCAAGAAAACGCTGCATGCCACTGCATGAGGAAATTTGTGCCCTGGTGTAGGACACAGGGTGTCACAGGCAGTTTGGCAGGTGTCATGCATATTGTCTATTTGTCTCGTTGCTTAGCTGCCAAATGTAAATAATTTGAAAATATCTGCAACTGCTTTCCATCCTGGCACGTCTGTGATCCAGACCAATCCAGTTCATCCACTTCACATCACAGAAAACAAAACAAGGATATTTATACAGCTGTAACTTGTTGCAAGGCAAACTATAGTTAGATTAAAAGACACTGGGGAAAGAAAACATTTGTAAAAATGACATGCAAGGGTGGAACTGTTTGTCATTGTAACTAGAGCTTGCAAAGCTTGTTTAAATTCTGTCCCATACTCTACTATTATTTACGGTTTCAGGATTGCCTTCTATTAAAAACACACGATCTGATAGAGCAAATTCTATTTTTTGTCCAACTCAATCAAAAGAAAAGACTTTTAAAGATTACCATCATGCTGAGAACCCCCAAATCTTTAAGTTTTTTTTCATTCAAGCCACAACTGTGAGAAGCAGATTCTCTTTTCCCAAACCCAGTATTTGTAATCTTACAGAATAACCCCACAACCGTGTTCAACAGACTGACTGACCCATACCCTTTTCACTTACGTGTTCTACTTTCATGCTTTAATTCTAATATACACAAATGTCTATGGTCTAAGAAAAGAATTCACTGTCTTAAAATTCATGTGATAGGGCTTGGGCTAAATGATTTCTGGCTAGCAAGTGCCACATAGAAGTTTGAGCGTTTATTGCCTTCCTGTAGACCATGCTTCACAGATCTCAGCATTTAAGGCTTTACAGCAGCAAAGCTAGTCTAGCCTCATTCCAATTTAATCCCTGCTCTAGTCCACTAGGACCTTAGTCTTATAAGATGTACTCTGCTTTCCACAGTTTTGTAAATGCCCTGGTTAACCAGCTTGTCATCTGTACAGATTTACTTTATTATTTCCTATGACACAGTTCACAGGAATCCAGAGTTAAAAAGTGCCCTTGGTCAGTTGTTTGAGGTTGGCACCTTACTCAAACAGTCCTGATCACCCCCCAGGTTTCTTATGGTGTCCTTTGAATCTCAGCCAGCCCACACAGTCAGACACACATGAGTTTTGGAGAAGTCACATCACAGGCATGCCTCATTTCTATATAAGTTTAATACTGTTTAAATTTGATCAGAGAAGCGCAGTTTATAACAGCATAATCCAACACTGCAGCTGACACAGTATTTTCCCCACACCCATGTCACCAGCATCCATGCCAGTACAGTAATCCACATCAGGGAACTGATCTGAGTAAAGCGTTTCTTCCCCATTTCCAAAAAGGCTGCTTCAAACCTGAATCAGCCATTTCCTCAAGCTAACTTACAAGCACAGCACAATATAGGAAGGAGCAGCTGCAAACAGCACCAATTCTCCAGGACTAGCTTGCATCAACTTTAAGTTCTTGGATACTACTGCCTATCACCCTGGCTGCCCTGTGCCAGGCTGTCCCAGCAGCTCCTTAAAGTATGCTCAGCCACAGAGTGGTTTGCTTTCACTGAACACTAATTCAACATTGAGACTGCAGAAGATGTCCTGTTTCAAACAATCTGAACTCTGCCTCAAAGTTCCTGGTCCTGTTGTCTGGCCAAAAGCACCTGAAGCTGGTGAAGGATCAAAAGGACCACGGGCTACCAACACTACAGCCTAAGGTCAGGCTTCAACTCCTCCACCTAGTTAGCATCTAAGGCAGTGATCATCTCAGAAAGAGGTCTTTACAGCAGCTTCTGCACAGTTTTGGTAACATTGCATAAGTTGCCCCGTAGAAGGAGAGTAGAACAATGACCTGGACCTGAGGCAGCTGAGCCCTAAGGTAGAGAGATGAAAAGAAAGATGAAGAAAGATGTTTTCTTCTCTGGTAACTCTTCCCTTCTCCATCAGTTTAAAATAATCCCCATCCTCCCAGCAGGTTACTGCATGTACAGAAAAGTCTGGAAACTTAACAGTTCAACAGTAGTTTGTGGGCAGGTGTGAATCTCTGCTGCTTTCAGAAATATTTTAAGCCCTTCTGACACTGTATTATTTTTCTTCTGCTTGAACTTCTGCGTGTTGCATCATAAAGGGGAGAGCAACCATATCTGCAGAGGAAGTGGTTGTTTCTTTACACCAGAGCCACATGAAAGCTTTAACAGTTTCCTTCCACTTTCACAATGCTTTCCCATCTTGGTCTTGAGAACTGCACGCAGAGAATTTCAAGTGCGTGCATATGGGATGATATCTCTGCTAGCTACAAGGGTAAAAGGGTAAGGTAGAAGGAGGAGAAGATATACGGACCATAGTTACAATCTGTACTTACTACTACCCTTAATTATAGCTCTGTATATAGCAGTGACAGCAGTGTTGTGCTCTGCCAGCCTGGCAAGCACCAAGGGCATAGATGAACTGAAATAAGCAGTCAGTAACTGCTACCAAAAGCTGGTAAGTCTTAGGATGATATTATATAAATCTAACAAGCCTAAAAGCTGAGAGCTCTTAGAGGAAGTTGAGAGCCTGCTGAAACTGTTTGAGGATCAGCTCATCTCTCCTGAAGCAAGATCCAACATGGGATTATTTTCCCAAGAGTGCTAAGCAATTTGAAATCTCTTTCTAGACCAGTCGCAGGGAAAGATGCAGCCCCAGCACAACCCAGAGACGTACATCATTTTATACCCCTTTCAAAAGGGCACATATTTATGTTCTCCCATGCATGGATCATGTGTGAATAGGCACAGAGATCCAGGCAAAGGGAGGCAGATGTCCCCAGTCATCCCTTCTCTGAGGGATCCCATACAGCATCAAAGAAGAAAATCTGTGTCATACTACAAGCAGGATGCCTGGGCTATAGCTTTCTGGGACTCTCCCTTTATTTTTGGAAACAAACAGTGGCCCTGCAGAAGATCTGACTCTAGGATCATCCTCCTCCAGAGCTCTTGACTTCAGCTTGGATTGCCTTGGAAGGAAGAAATAAGATGAAGGCTCTGGCAGCACTAACAAAACTGTTTGCAACATCAGCTTGGCATGGTTCTTCCTGCTAATTCAGCTGAAACTTCTCCAAAGGATCAGAAGCAAGGCAGAGGAGGAGATGGAAAGTGGGGACTCAGGAGTCTCTGGGTTTTAACCACTTGTCATCACCAGCATAGCCAAACACAGCCAAGTAGCTGAAATGGTTGTTTCTGCAGCTGCACCCATCTGTGTATCACTGTTCCTCACTGTAACATGCTTTGTATTACTGTACCAGGGAGGCAACCCCTTCCATAATACTGAATAAGAAGTGAATTAAATACATTTGTGTTTAAGAAATTACAACATCACATTTCAATGGTTTTGATTGATTCATATTTAAAATAGAGAGAAAAATAAAACCACAATACATTACTCACCCTTACAGGCTTCTGCTAGGACCATATTTCACATGGATAATATTTTCAGAAGGCAAATTAGACAGAAACAACCAGAAAACCAAATAACAACTGCTTTCAGGCACACAGTTACCTGAGGCCCTTGCTCAGTTCTGGCATCAAAGGGGTCTCCAACAAGTCTCTTCTTGGCATACTCCACGCTGCGCTTGACAAACTCCGGGTATATCTGCTCTTCCACAAACACTCGTGAGGCAGCTGTGCAGCACTGCCCTTGATTGAAGAACACACCTTGATGGGCACATTCCACTGCCAGGTCCACTGCAACACAGCCCAGGAGGGAGAAGCGTTAGCACACGCACAGCTTCAGCCAGTCAGTGCTCTCAGACCTGCTTTTCGTCCCATTTCTCTTTTGAAACACTTCTTAAAAAATGCTGACAGTGATCCACACCCACTGAAGGCACTCACAGGGGCTCACACAGCCCTTAAACCAGCTAGCTCTCTTATTATTTCCACCCCCTCTCCTGTCTTTTGCCTGAGACTAGTTTGCCACAGCCACAGATATCTTCTTCCATAAGGAGTCATTAAGGGCATTAACCAGTTTCTGTCTGCAGTGGGAATTCAAATGTGGATTCCTAAACACAATGCAAGTTCCCAAAGACTTATTTCAGCACTGACTGTTTAGAAAGCAATGTGCCCTTCTGTTGTACAGCTAGCTCAGACCCTCTCCTTGCAGTACTCATAGGTGACACAAGTGTCTCTGACACTCAATCTCCACTGCACTACACAGAAGAGTAGAGAGTATTTTTCCCAAGCCACAGAATTTTCAAATCATTTTGGTAGCCACAGTTTACACATCTTATGGTGTACCTCATTAACCAAACATGTGAATGAGTTGTACAGGCTCCCAGGATAGAGGTGGAAGCTGGATTAGATCAGGTCCTATGGAATTCTCCTGTCATATGAATGCCTGGGGTGGGGGGTTATATTTTAGGAAACTGCTTTCCCCACCACTTTGCTCAGGCTATGCTGTACCACAAACCACAGAAGAGAAGGTACCACAACAGCAGATGTGCGGGATTTGTCTGCAGCTACAGCCATCCCCAGGGAAAGCAATGAGGTCTCCTCATTTTTCATGGGAATGGCCCCCATGCTGGAGAAGAGCTCAAGTGCAGCACAAGGTCATCCTGCTCTTAAGCAGAGGTTTCCTCCACCCTTTAGGGTAGAGGCAGCAGCAAACACCAGACCTGCTAGCTGCCAAAGGACAGCAGAGGCAAACAGAGCACCACGTTGTTTCTTACAGCAAACAAACACAGCAGCCAATACTCACAGTCTGCATCTGCACACACAATGCAGGGATTTTTTCCTCCAAGTTCTAATGTCACCCTTTTCAGGTTGCTTTTAGAAGCAGCTTCCTTGATCAGTTTTCCAACCTGCAGCATTGAGACAAAGAAAGGGCATGGGCAGTTTCCCCTAAAAGTCTTAAAATGCATAAAGTGTGATGCCAGAAAAGGTCAAAGAGCCCAGCAGGCAGAAGTCAGTGCTAGCAGTCTCATACAGTTTGAGTTTCCTTCTGCTGTGATAAGCTGGATCAAAACCAGCCCCGGAATGCCTGTTTTAGGCAGATCTGAAATGATGGGCTACATGGGAGACCTATAGAAACTGCATTCTGAAGTTAACAGCTACCCACAGCTGCAGAATAAGTCATCTCCCACTCAACACAAACTAGTGAGCAGCATTGGCACTCCAAGGGGCTCTGAAGGTTATCTGTAAAGTGCTACTATTAAAAATCAAGAATTCAACTTCTTCGGATAAAACTTTCCAGTGCAGTAATAAGAACTAACCTTTCCTCTCTATTACCACTTTCATGCCAGAAAGCTATGGAAAGATATAGACATTTTGGAGAGCCATTTTGAAAGGGACTCTAAGAATTGTTTAGTTTCAACTCTCCTGCTAGCACAAGGTTGCCACTCACTTAGATCAGGTTGCTCAGGGAAAAACCTGTGTCTTTCTGACTGTTTGGGCTGAGCTGCTCCACAGTGGACTTATATCCCTTCCAAGACAATATCTGACAATATCAGCAGATAAATTCTGACCAGCTTTGCTGTAGCACTCACTGCACAGCAGCCTGCTCAGCTAATCTGATGGAGGTTATCTGGCCAACTCCCCTGAAGAGAAGGATTTACTCTCATTTCACACTGTAATCCATATAACAAACCAAGGGTATTTCTCCCCAGTTCCCTAGGAAAAAAACAAAAACAAAAACCAAAACTGCTCACATGAAGAGCATAAATCAAGTGTCAGCATAATTTAGTAATCTAATCTTGTTAGAGATAGTATGGATTAAAACACTTCAGGAGTTCCAGTTAATAAGCATTTTATTTTAGGTATGACTTTATTTTTCATCTGCTTTTCTTGTATCTTACCTTGGCATATAGCAATCAACTTCATTTCTGCCTAAAAATGTTGTTGCCCTGCAACACAGCTGTGAGCAACGAAAGCACGTGATGACATCAAACCAAGTGGTGTAGTTGACACAATAGAAGGGATGCCATTCAGAGAGACCTGGACAGGCTCAAAAAGCGGGCATGTGAAAATCCAAAGAGGTTGAACAAGACCAAGTACAAGAAACTGCACTTTAGTCAAGGCAGTCCCAGATAGCATAGAGACCAGGAGAACCCAGTGAGCACAACCTGGCAGAGAAGGACTGGGGTGGGATCCTGGTGGACAAAAAGCTGGACATGAGCCAGTAATGTGAGCTTGCAGCCCAGAAAACCAACAGTATCCAGGGCTATATCAGCAGAGGGGTGGCCAGCAGGGAGAGGGACGAGATTGTCCCCCTCTACTCTGTCCTTGTAAGGCCCCATCTGAAGTACTGCATCCAAGCCTGAGGCACCCAATACAGGAATGATGTGGAGCTGTTGGAGAAGGTCCAGAGGGAGGCCATTAAGATGATCAAAGGGCTGAAGTAGCTCTCGTATGAAGAAAGGCTAGGAGCTGGGCTTGTTTAGCTTGGAGAAGAGAAGACTCAGTGAGAGGAAATGTCACTGTGGCCTTCCAGTACTTGAAGGGAGCTTACAAGCAGGATGGGGAACCAACTTTTTTTACACTGATAGTGATAGGACAAAGAGGAAATGGATTTAAACTAGAAAACGGGAGACTTAAGTGAGCCATTACAATGAAATTTTTTGCTCTGAGGGAAGCAAGGCACTGAACAGGCTGTACAGATGTGCCACCCCTGAAAGCATTCAAGGTTGGATGGGATACTGAGCAGCCTGATCTAGTGGTTGGCAACCCTGTCCATGGCAGGACGGTTGGAACTAAATGACCTTTACTGACCCCACCAACCTAAACCATTCTGTGTTTCCATGAGGCAGCTAGCTGGCAATTCTAAGTCAGCATTTCTCATGGTTTGCCCTCGTAACTCAGGTTGGAATCCTGAATGTAGAAGTACAGATCAGTCCTAATCACTTAGCAGCCTAACGGTAGAGACAGGAGAAGTGATACATCATGCTGCAGATGAACGTAGCTACGCAAGAAGTGTTACTACAAGCTAGCTGGCCAAGGAGGAGCAAGTCAAACTGAGGGAAAGAAAGAAATCTAGATGGGAAAACTCTCATGGAGTCTAGTCTGTCATCAGCATTTTCAGGCTGGCACTGAGCCCAAGCTGGGGCTTAAAAACTAAGTCAAAATGTATTTTGAATTAGCTTTACTTCCTGGCTCAGAAACAGTAGCATTATGCTGCAAACACTGCAGAGGTGCAGCTGAACTCACAGATGGGTGGAGGGGGAAGAAAATGCTTCTAAATCACACACACATTAGCAAAGAATCCATCTCCCTTGGTGCTTCCTGCACACCCATGGATTAGAAAGACAAGCACAGCATCTATAGGAGCTTTTTGTCCATAGGCTCCAGCAGCTGAAGTTTTCCTTATGCCCCTAATCCACTGGATACTCCTTTTTCATTAAAAACCCAAACAGATTCATGTGGGCTGAAAAAGTCTATAAACTCTATTGTTTTCACACAGCCAGCATCTAATCTGGGCTAAAAGCTTATGATCTAGGATTTGGAGAGAAGTATGTATCTGGATAAGCTCTGAGATTAGGCCAACTATCAAGAGAGTAAGAGCTCACTGTGAACTTTTACTTTGAGTTCACATTTGTTCCCATTATTTTTTTATACAGAAACAGAGGCTTAACACACACCCTCTTTTGGGTTAAGTTAAGCAGTTAGTATGTACACAAAGCCACTAGATGGTACTGTTGTTAAATGCAATAGCTTTTGAATGTTTAGTGATTTACCTTTATTGACCAAGAATTCCATTCAAGGTAATTAGCAATAATTAAGTAACTTGATTACACTCTGCAATTATGAGTATAGGCATTAGAATGCACAAAGTCATCAAAAGATCATAAAAATAATATCATTCAAGGAAATAAAAGCAAAGAGACTACGTTTGCCTTAACTGAACCTATTGGTGTTAGCATTTCCATTCTTAGCACGCTGCCCCTTCTTCAGGGTTTGTGCATAAACACTGCAAGAAAAAAAATCTAGAATAGTGAGTGAAAAAAAACCAGTCACATTTATAAGCATGCTTTTGTTTGAGAAATTGCAGCAGCGATTATTAGAGACAAATTCATGTGCGTGTCACAGCTGTATCTCAGTTCTATAGACCAGGCCAAGCCATGCATTCTATTCCCCTACACAGATGAGGATGGCTGTAGGTGTCTGATATAGCAGAGGCCTCACTGCCACCCCCCTCCTATGCAAGGCAGCTATTGCTGTTTACAGGAAAAACAACAAATAGAAAGGTGCTATACTGTGCAGGTCTCAAAAGACACTCAAATGTTAATCCCATCTCCATCACTGGAGGAAGCTGTAGGCACAGGGCCATGTTTTCATTTAAGTCCTAGCTCAGAGTTAACTAAAGCCAAGGAAGAATTCTTCAGGGCTCTGAGTGACATGTTTTCCAGTTACACACATATGCAGGGCAGGATTAGCAAGCAAACTTGCCCAGAAGCTCCATCAGGTCAATGACACGATGTTAAATAACTGCCAATTACTCCTGTAGACTGTCTTACCTTGTGTCAGAACATCTATTACAGATCTTATAGATATGTGGCAGTTTGGCAAAACCCCAGTTTCCAGAGGTGGGATTGTCACAAGCACAGGAACCGGTAGTAAAAAGAGATGGACCTGACCTAGACAAATCCTGAGCACTTCTGAGAAATCCTGTCTCACAGAGCACGATGGAAAATAACGTTGGAAATAACTGATATTTCATTGGTATTATCTACTATGAATTGCTGCCTTAAAAGCAAATACAAAGAGGCACAGTAGGTGTTTTATAAGGAATCCATCACCTACCTTTGTCGATCCAGTAAAAGCAATTTTATCAATGCTCTGATGGGTAGAGATGGCTGCTCCAGCTGTGGGGCCATAGCCTGGCACAATGTTCACCACACCTGGAGGGAAACCCACCTAAAATAGAGGTTAAATACAGCTTTGTAGAGAGGGATTTAAGGGATTTTGAACACTCAGAAGTCTCTCTGCACTCTTGAGAGCTGCAGTTCAGTTCCCAGGATGCTTGAATTACTTGCCCTGTATTCTTATGGATGAGGACCAACCCTAAAAACAATCACAGTAATTTCTACAGCATTTCCCTTGCAAACATTTCTATAGCATTTCTAGGAAGGCTGTGCAAAACTCCTTTACCTATGTAGCCTCATGGAAGATAAGTGAGCAAAACATCTTAGCCTTTAATAATGAACAGCACCACCTGAATTTACTAATCTCACTGAAATCAGGTTAAGGGCACAAACATTCCCCTATTAACATACAAGAAACAGATATGCAAAAAAAAAAAAAAAAAAGTCTTTAACATGCCTAGTGAATGATAAAGTACTTCAAAGCATATGTAGAACTTAAGAACTGCAAGCTGCAGACAAGGAGCCCAAACTACATACATGAGTATTTTCCAGACTTTCCAGTAACACGGCTGTGTGCTATCAGCTGGAATAGATATGGGTGAAAATAACAGCCATGCCTAGGAAATGCCAAGGCTCAGTAAGAATTCTTGGAGGAGTCCCAATGTCAAACCGAACAAGAGCAAGTCTTTTGGCCAAACTTGGCCCCCAGGTACTTCTTTGCAGATGGAGCCAAGGGGTAAATGAATGAAAGTTTGTTTTGAACAAAGGTTGACATTTGTGGTTCTTCAGGGGCCAGAGGGATTAAGAAGTCAGTAAAACCTCACTAGATGATGGGCCTAATAAAACAGGAATACAAGAGCAGATGGTAACAGACGTATGCCAGTTTCCACCACATTTACAACTTCGATTATCCAAATAGTAATTTTGCCAAAAGAGACAAATGGTAAAACTTCAGATGAAATTCTAGCACAAGGAGAAGTGTGGGACTTACTGGTCTGTTCTTTACTTCCTGAAATAATAGTTTCAAGGATTAAGCTCTTTGAAGCTAGCCCTTCCCTACCACTGATTGCAGAGGCAGTTTTCCCTGCATTTGCTAAGAGTGGAATGGCAGAATATTAAACGTCTGCTTCTGTCCTTTTGCCCTTTCCACACAAAATCTCAGAACATGAAGCTGTTCCTTCCTAACACAGAAAACTGAAATAATTGTTTATGTTTATTGTTTACCTTACAAAAAAAATTGCTTTAGTAAGATTTTTTTGTTTGTTTCTTTGTAAATCAGGGCAATCTGATTCTACTATGCATGTGATAATAATAAGTGACAGTTCAATAGAGTTTGCATTTTGGCTAATGAGTTTTCAGAAAGAAATATTGAATGTCAAACTGTGCAAGTAATGGTGTTTGGAGTCAGCAGCAAAGCCACAAGGAAGTAAAAATTGGTTCAGGTCTCCCTGAGCTAAATTTTTTTCCTGTTTTTCTGCAAAAATGCAAGCCAAAATATTTTGGCTGGCCTCATGTTATTTCTTTCAACCAAACACATAGCTTTGCTTGTATACCAAAAATCACCTGTATCCTTTTAAAGATTAAAAAAAAGTTGAACTTGTTCTTCTAAAAGCCCTCAAGAAGACTAGCTGGTTTTGGGTGGAGAAAGGGACACCTTCAAATCAAATTATTCTGCCCTAATTGTACTTCTGTATTGAAGCACAACTGCAAGAAATGGACAGCTTGGACTTCAGCTCAAAATATTAACCTTACCAGAACAGAGCTGCTTTTTGTGGGGAAATGCTATACAAGTGTTCAAAGAGCTGTATGTCAGAATGACACGCAAAAGATCAGTTGCATGGCAGGGCTACCAGAAGTAATGACAACTGCACCCTATGCTCACTAAACTTGTGAAATCTTATCAAGTCAATGAGCTGCAGGAGACACTTAAGATGAAGTGCTTTTGCACTTCCTTTGCAGGCAAAGAAGCCCTTTGTGTCAATTACTAACATTTCATCTATCCAAGAACAGACAGAATCATCATTAGACTGAGCCTAACAAACGGATTTTTCCAGTTGAGAGGCAAAAACATACCTCCAAACCTTTTAGTTTTCATTCACAGTTAGTCATGTAATTAACTGTAGGAGGCTGAGGATGTATTAACCAGTCCTGGAAGGTACTGTGCACCTCCCACCATATCTGTAACTAGATCTGAGGGCACTTTGGATCCTACCTGACAATACCTAGACAACACTCTGAGATCTCAGCTTATTACCCTCCCTCTGCATCTATATAGGAGTTGGCCTTAAAGACCAGATGTAGCTACATTCTTCTTTAAGCCACGGAAATATGAAGAATTGTTTCTTATGGCAATCACTATCTTTTTTGAATTATCTCACTTATAAGCTCACTGTTGTCTATCATATTCCTTTTTGTCCCATTGCCTAATAAAACTGAGCTTTAATTTTTTTGCTCATTTGGGAAAGTAAAAGACAAAGAAGAAAAATAAAAGCATCAGCAGCTTCCTAAAGGAGGAGGAAAGCCTACAAGTTCTGTGCTCTGTTACCTGTCATCCAGCCCCTGCCAGTCAGGAAAGCCTTTGGGAAAAGAGGCAGAATACAGGTCATTCTCACACCTCATCATATACTTAACAACTTTCAAACCTACTCAGACAATTCAAACTCTTACGGTCTCAGAAGAAAAGTACCTAGGTGTGTTATTCAGGTTTCCTTACCTCCTTAATCAGCGAGCCAATGTACAGTGATGTTAGAGGAGTTTGCTCAGCTGGCTTAATAACCAAAGTGTTTCCACAGCACAGTGCTGGTGCCATCTTCCAAACCAGCATCAGCAATGGGAAGTTCCACTGCAAGAACACAAGGTCATTTGGATCAGCCACCTACTCACTTCCACACAGCACTTCTCCCACCTTCAGACAGCTCAGGGAGAAACCAACAACTGGGAGCACAGCCATAAAAAAAAGTGTGTGTTTACAACACTGCATTTTCTTGGTCTACAGAGCATATCTTCCTGTACCACACTGAGATCCCAAATATTGTTGGCAGTGCTCAAGTTAACTCTAATTCGAACAAATCTTTGCAACCTCATTGCTCACAGAAGTCTGATCACACTTTAAAATTTTGTCTGTTCACAGAAACCATGGTGAAGGTAGTGTTCTGATGCATCACTTTCGTACAGAGTCGAGTACAGAGGGAGAACTGAAGTTGCTCATTGAAAGAAACTCAGTTTTCTGTATTAGCTAATCCCTGAGGAGTTAGGAGTTGCACAGTATCATTCATTTCCAGGTTTATAATTAGAAAGCTTCAGTGGATTGTTCAGTCATGAAAGTCCAGGGCAGCTCTTAGTCTCCCTCCATTCTGTAAAACGCTCCTTTCCAATTAGTTTTCTTATTTGGAATCAGGAACAAGTCCACATCAGCTTCCTCTGTGCTAATCTGTCTCATGGTCATGTGTATTTGTAGATTTTGGAGCCTAAGCAAGAAGTGGAAAAATCTAGCTCACACTGAATCTCAGTAAAGGTCATTTGGCAACAGAAAGGATTTCTTCATTAAAAATAATTAAGGCTGCTTTAGGGATGATGGAAGTGGGCCAACAATAAGGGGACTTCTTGTCAAGTCTCAAGCCGCGGGCCCTCAGCTAGCAAGAAAGAAGCTAAGCATGTTAGGAATCCACAAATTCACACTCACAAATAAGTTAACAGTTTAGATTTTAAGAGATGAGTTCTGTTGTAACCCAGAGATAAAGTGGAACTTCAGTCGATTTGCTGCTCTTCAGCTTTTCTCTCCCCATCTTCCAGACCTGTCACATTTCAGAGATTTCTCCAATGGCCACATTCTATGATTTACCCATTTGTCTTTTTCTCCTAAACCTTGCGAAGGCCTGAATTCTCATCTTTGGCCACCTGCACCTTCACTACTTTTCTATACTTTCAGAGCACAATGTGACTCCACTGAGACCTTTCTATTGCAGAATGGCTGGTGAAAGTAACAGAAACAGATATGAAGGCTGCCTAACAGTATCACCCTGGGATAAAGTTCAGTCATACGATGCACCTTCCAAAAAGTGCCCCTCACTAGGAGGGTTGTTTAAGCATAGTCAAGCCACAGTAAAAAGGGAGGATTGTTAATTGGCCTAGGGAGACATGCAGAACAGTGACAAATCCTTTTATATCAGGTTGGAGTAATCACATCCACTGACTGATTGTGTTAGAGATCAAACTGGAAAAAAAAAATTGAAGAGGATTTGTTCTAAGTAAACTGGAGACAGATGTGGCTTTGTTGACCCCAATCATGCTTTTTGCAAACAGTGTTGAACTTGAGACAAATCTGGTCTTATTATTGTATTTATTGCTAGTGTAAGGCCCACCTGAAACAGTAGAAGTCCCACTATTTTCCTTTCAGTGGCCCTCCGAAGCACCCTACATGCAGGCTTTTAAAATGATCAATTCCAAAAGTGCCAAAGGTGGCTTAAGTATAACAGTGAAATATCTTTTAATTGATGATCAATTATGCTTATAACACTAATGATCATTGTTGATATACCTAATGTTTTGATACTGCATCACAAGTTCTAGCTGCTTACAAGCAGACACTTTGCTTGTTCAAACAGAAAAGCCATGCAGGTGTCATTAAGCCAAATGCCTGATAACTAGTAACAACTGTTTCCCAATTTGCCTAACCCTCATAGGGCAAAATGGACTTTACCATCTTATCACCAGGTTTACAAGCTCAGTCCAGCTAAAGGAAAAGGTAGAATTTCTCCAGATGTCTTTGGGAATTGGTCCAGACCTGGTATCTGCAGGGTCCAGAAAATCCCAAACCACATATGCATTTTATCTCATCTCCCTTATAACCTGATCCCATGGGTCAAAATATTCCATGGACTCCACTGATCCAAGTATCCAAAGAATCTTGGCACACCACCACTTGCTTCATGGCCTGTAGGATACCATGTTCAAAGCATTTTACAACCAGACGGGAATGAACTATGTCTCCCATAGAGCTGTAAAGTCTTTCTGGTTGTCTGTTTAAACAAAGCAAGCAGCACATACTAAAACTGGAGGTATTTCAAGAACCAGCCACACCGTCCCCTAAGCAGAGAAAGAAAGCTCAAGGAAAAACTGCATTCAGTGAGATTTGATCACAGAAAGCTCAGAGAACAGCCAGGAGTTATTAATAATGGATATGTTCTGAAACTCCAAACTATGCATCAGCTCTAGGCAGCAAGAAGCGAGTACATGTAATGACAAGATGGTTGTCCTAGCAGTGGAAGAGTCAGAGAGCTCTGACTGCTCTCTGGTGACTGCTGTCATCCTTAGAGAGGAACAGAGCAACTGATTAGAAGACCCACCCTTCCACTGCAGAAGATTTTGCACTGCCAAGAGCAATTGGCATGGGGGTAAAACAAGAAACTACATCAAGCAACTGAAATGGGAGTTCACTGCAGAACAGCTGCACTTAACTAGGAATCAAATGGCTGCAGTACAAGATAGGGAAATGCACATACACTTCCTCCATTTCCAAGGGCACCATTGCTGTTACTTACTGGAGTTATAGCTCCACAAACACCCATCGGTTCATGCCTGGTGAAACAGACAAAGTTTTCATCTGCAAAACAAAAGAATAAAGGAAAAAGAAAACACAGTAAAAATCTTTGCTTCTACAGGAACAGTTAAGATGACTGCAAACAGAGAGGTTGGAGACAGATCCAAAACCACATTAGACAAAGAATCCTCTCTCTGCTGATCTTAAAACACACCTCCAGGTGACCTCAAATAGAGGAGGATCCGTTTCAGAATAGGTCCAAGGGTGCAATGTGACTGCTCTAGGTCTGTAGTCTAGAAGACCTTTTGAAAAAACTCAACTATTAGAACATTTGACAGTGTCCTTTCATTATTTTCCCAGAGATCTATCCAGGCATTTATAGTCCTCATCTGAGTTTGAATCTCAGAAGATACCACTTAAAATCCACCCTGAGACAGAAAATAAATGCCTTCCATTGCAGGTTTTCAGAAGCAGATCTTTCCATGCCTGTCACTTGTCCAATCAAGCCTGATCCCTTTCCAGTCCTGATTTTGGGTGTGAAGAAACTTACCCACAGGGATAGTCCTGCCCTGGATTTTATCAGCCCATCCAGCATAGTATCGGAGTGTCCTTATACAACCTTCCAGATCAATGAAATAAGCCTGCAGAAAAGGTTTTCCTGTGTCCATTGTTTCCAAAGTCTGGAAAACAAACAAACAAACAAAATCCAACAAATTATGTGCATTGTCAAATACATCCATAGTTTTTTCTTGAAAACAAAAATATCTTTCAGAAAAACACTCTCAATTTTCTTGTGTTTTATGCTGTGGAGACAGTTTCCTTCCCTCACTTTAAAGGAAGATCTAGTTAGTACAAGTCAGGTAGAATAGAGGCAGCTGGACCCACTAACACTGATACAGGCACAAGTTGCTTTGCTCAATCACTGCAGTGAATGCACACTTTCTGTAAGAGCCCAGGAGGTGGCTGTGGGTGGGATACAGGGCTGTGGTCTGGAGCACCATTCTGAAGGAACGCAAGTCCCTTGACTTCACTGTATCTGACCTTCTGACACAGATGTTCTGGACTCCAGATGGTGCCACTAAAATCAGCCTGACCCACTTTCCTTTTATTTTTCTGCCTCATTGTCCTAAAAGCAACCTCCAAAATGCCTCTTTTATCCACAGGATGATAGAAAACACATTTTTTTTCTTTAAACAGTGTTCTAATAAAGTAACGTTTGGGCTCGGATCTCTGCTTAGACAACTGCAAGGGAGAAGTTATTTCACTGAAGCTGCACCGACATTGAGCAGCTTTAAACGAAGACCAGTCTCAGACTGCACCCTTCTCACTGTTCTGAACATTAGCTAAGTGAATACTTTGTTCTGCTCAGGTCATTAAAAGGGATATTGGTGAAAAAAGCCAGCACATCCATAAAGGAAGCAATATCCCTTGGTAGATTGAAACATCTTTGTTTACAAATGAAGTCATACCCTGTCATATTCCACAGACATTAAGGTCTAAACAGACATTCCCCTTGGAATGACGAGGATTGTTATCCACTCTGAATGTCTGCTAAAACAACTGATTTTTTAAGTGATTACTTAACATGCAACCAAAGCAGCTAGGGCTGGTTTTTCTTCAGAGAAAGCAGCAATGCCAAGAAACTCGTTCCAGATCAGAAGGACAGCAGAAAGCTTGAAATTAATGCCCTGGTTTGTGGAAAAGGGGGCTGCTTTAAATTTGCATTAAAAAAAAAAAAAAAAAAGGGGCAGAAAATAAACAGAGCGTATTTGCACACACTTATTTCTCCCCCTTATTTGTTGGCCAGAATTGCCTTCAAACCTGGAGTTTGTGAGCCTGTTCTACAGAACTTGGAGGACATCACATGGTTCACAGAGAACATACTAGGGGAAGAGATCTAGCTTGAAACAGTCAAGCAAGTGCAGACTTCTAAATACACCCCACACACCATGCTCTCTCAGTGGGACATCAGCTTAGGAACTCTTGCATCCAACAGCACTGAGCAACACGGAATGCATTGCTCCTGAAGAAGTGCAGAGTAAGAGTGCTGAGTTGAGCTAGTGAAGTACAGATAGCAGCTCTAAGCTGAGAGCTACTAGGAATTGTAGGCACTATTTGTACAAATGTGCAAGTCCAACATAAAAGCTTCTTATCAGCTGCAGAACATCTTAGCCAAGGTCCTACTCCCCTTGTTTTGCACCAAAAGGATTCTTCTAGGACAGGATAGGAAATCATTAGCAGTAGTTCTTGAGTGCAGAAGTCCAAGTTAACACAGCCTCACAGCTATCAAGAGATTTTCCTGAGCCAGTACATTCAGTGGAAAAGTAGCAGATCCCACTTACACACATTCTAAACTTTGGATGACATCCAACAAGAGTCTCTTTCCAGCCCCGTATTTTAGGGGAAGAAATTTGAAGAAAAAAAAAGTCAAATTGGCCTTGCATTTTTGTAATAAGGACCGAGGCAGATTTGGTTGGTTGTGCATTTTTTCCCTCCTTTGTGGTTTATAGGCTTTTTCTTGTTGTTGTCTCAAATATGTACATACTACCTTAGCTAGGAGATGCAAGAGCATTGATAAACTTAAAGCAATAAATATGTTTCTTGGTTTTAAAAATAAAAGTAATTGTAATATCTGCAATCAATTCAATAACCAGCCAAGCTCTTGAATAAGAACTCCAGTATAGATAACTAACAGTCATTGTCTATGATCCCCAGAATCATCCTGCAGAACAGTGAAGATCTAGACTTCTGCCTAGATTCTTCTACCCTTCATGTGGGAAGGGAGAAGGAGGGCTGGGAGGGAAGAGTGCATCCAGTTCCAAAGAACATATACAGTTAGTGCCAGAGCTCAGCAAAGAAATTTGGTGCTGTATCACTGTTGTTTGTTTCTCTGTGTGGGAGGCACTGTTGTTTATCTCAGACTTAAAGGGCAGGCACAAATGTCTTACTTCCATTGGAAAGAGGAACAGGAGCTAAGTCAGGACTGAACTATGGTTCTTCTTTGGAGGAACTGAAATCCATAGTACAGGACTGCAGTAACAAAGCTCAGGCTAACACAAGGATGGGTTAATCCAGGAAGGTTTTATAAACATCACTACACGTACTGAAGCCCATTGACACTGAAAAAGCTATCAGGCATTCCCTACAGCCTAAGGCAATGAGCACAGGAAAAAGAAGAGCTAGAAGATGGGACCATTCTGCAGGATTCCCTCCTCCTTAAGTGCCCTTAAGAGGAAGTAGTGTGACAGGAGATGGATGCAGCAAAATTTTAAAGATGAAGCTGAATTATCAGCCAACAGCTCATCACAATACTTACTCCAGTAAGTCCACTATCCAATCACAATACTTACTGCCAGGATGACTCTGTCTCGCTCTAGAAGATCAGCCAGCTTGTGTAGGAGCTGTCCTCTGCTTAAGGCATCCATCTGTCTCCACTGAGACCCCCTCTGGAATGCTGCTTTTGCTGCTTCCACAGCATTATCCACATCAGGCTAGAGCAGTGACATACATAAGAAAAGGTTAGGTTACAAGGAAGAGGTTGGACAAAGGCAGAGACCCCAGCAAGCTGCTTCCTAGATGATGTTGTGGTGGCTAAAACCAAATCTTCTGAGAAGATCACCTCCATTTTACTCTTGGATGTATAACCAAGCCTGTAAGCCATTTTTGGTTTGGTCTGGGCTGACGAACAACCTGAAAGTCAAAGTATCAGCAGGCTTTTGAAGAGTAATTTTACGCAACTTGTTTGTTTATAAAATAATCCAGAATGATACAGGATGTGACACCAGGGAAAGGACGGAAAAATGAGATCCCAATTCTGTTCCCATTGGAGCTTCCCTAAGCTTGACAGGCTATTGTCCTCCATCAATCAGTCTGGTCCACACAAACGTGGGAAGGAAAGTCCCCCATGAGAGAGATCAGTTTTATCCAAGGGAATAATCATTGCTCAGATCCCACCACTACATCCCGCTTGAATGCATGCCAGTAACAGTTACCATACAAAAACAAAAAGCTCCCTTAAATCCCGGATTGCACTTCAAGATTCTTTTTTACCAGATG
Organism: Centrocercus urophasianus; assembly: GCF_019232065.1. Taxonomy (NCBI): domain Eukaryota; kingdom Metazoa; phylum Chordata; class Aves; order Galliformes; family Phasianidae; genus Centrocercus; species Centrocercus urophasianus. Next base: position 2,468,416 of record NW_024884789.1, read on the forward strand.
TAAGGGTTTTTGTTGTCTAGTGCTCTGACAGTCATTTCACCTACCCAAACTTAGTGCCACTCTCTCAAATGCTTTACTGCATGCAGGATCAAATCTAACTCTGTTTTTGTAAGCTGCTACTTAGGAGGGCAACAAATTCCACCACTTCTCATTAAGCCCAGCAAAGTTTCCTGTGATGCTCTGGCCACAGTACGGCCCTGACTCCTCCTTTCTCCCCTCCACTAACATACAACAACTAAAAAATGCAATGGCAAGGGCAACCTCCTGACTCAATGAAGCCAATGGAACACTGCCATCAACATCCATGAGGCCAAGACTGTACCCCCAAGCATACACAGAGCACCATTCATTCTGTCTTTGATCAGATTCCTGCTCTTTGTAATGTCTGGTGCAGCCCATACTTCACTGCATCCTTCAGCTTATGGAGAAGTCCTTGCACTTCACCACAATAGTAGGAAACCTGCTTTGGCAGGGGGGTTGGACTCAATGATCTCTGGAGGTCCCTTCCAACCCCTACAATTCTGTGATTCTGTGACAACGCGTGGCTAAAGCAGGTGGACTTCAGGCCTTGATTGCTCCTCAGAGCTCTTCACCAGCTGCTCTCATAGATCTTCTCTCAAGGCTTGTCTATTCAGACTTGATCACACTAGATTCAGCTACTGTGCAGACCCAGCAAGGATTGGCTGCTCTCCCACCACAAGAAAGCCTGTTTTGCTCAACCAAGAAAAGTGTTATGGGGAGATACACTTGGCTTACAGCAAGTCATTGTCCACTGAGGTAGCACTTTAAATTTGGCTCTTTCTTCACAAGATTGCACAGTTCTGAAGTACTCTGACATACGCTGCCAGGAAAACTACACCCTTTTAGAAGAGCACTGATGGGGAGACAATTGCAAGAGACCTGAGTTGCTACAGGAGGTAAAGAGTGGCTCTGGTCAAGCAAGCATGGCTATGAAGCAGAGGTAGCAAGCAGCCACCATACGCAGGCAGGCACATCCTGCCTGGTGCCTGTCCCCACAGGCAGAACAGGGCTTCAGAATGGTTTGCTTCTGTGCACTTAATCTGGAATGCCACAGAAGCCAAGAGGCATCACCAGTTACTGTACACTCACACGTTTCTCATCCTTCCTGCTCACATGAGGGCTTAAGCTAAAATAAGACAACATTATAAGACACAAAGCAGACAAAAAAAAAAAAAAAAAAAAAAGGAGAATGTGTCAGGTTTAAAGCAGCAACAAATCACCTCCTGATCAGGCTGGAAGCATCAAGACCTCATGGCCTTGCTGCCACTCTGGCACTTGCAGCACTAAGAATAAGATGGCTGCATGTGCAAAGGACTTCAGTCTCCACTCTAAGCAAAGGAGCACTCAAGCCCTGCTGCAGCTCCTGTAAGTGGTAGTGGTGGTCTGGTGAAGCCCAAAATGTCTCAGCAAAGCTGTCTCTCATTTTGATTGCAAGCTAGGGATACTGTCTGGAACCTCTTCTCCCTAAAATCATTTGTACTGGGGTGGAAAAAACAAAAACAAGCAAACAAAACCATAAAAGCAATGGCCCTTGTTCATCTCCTGCAGAGTCTACTACCTGACATGCTTGTATCTTTGGAGGCACAGCAAAGGGTGTATCTTAACAGATAGAAGCACCATGGTGATACCGTCCAAAAGCCCTGGGGTGAATATTTACTGAAACTGTATTCATTCTCATCCCCTTTTCTTGGATTTGCAGGGCACGCACAGCAGCTCAGAGAGCACAGTCAATATTACAAACAAAAGCTTCCCCAAAACACCCTCAGGGGTAGCACCACCAAGTGAGACCTTGTGAGCTCACACAGTTTCTATAGGCCTGAGAGACCAGCAAAAACAAGGAAGTCCTTCAGGAAGGCTGAAATGCTGCTCTTAATCCATCCTGTTATGACTAGACATTAGGGGAGTCTGAATGGTGTGCTCATTACAAGCATGTTGCAATAGGTAGGCACAATGCGTGACAAAGACAGACTTCTAACTGTCAGAGTGCCAAGGACACCCTGCAGCACACAAAACCACAAAGAGGTCCATGCAACCTGGTGCTCAGTTTTGATCTATACAGATTTATTATTACATAAAAAGCTTTACTAAGAGAACACTGAAGTTGCAAAGTCAAGCAACACAGGATTGGGAAATGCCAGCAAACCTTCATACCCACCCTGGATGTTTGTATTATGATACAAGCCCCAGTTACACAACCGCATGCCATTTTCCCCTGAACAAACTCATGATTTCTTTGTTCTAAGCCATATCCTCCACCTTCCTTCTCTACCTCAAATTCTGCTCACCACTGCTCCGTTTCTATGGAGTCCCTTCTTCCTCTCTCCTGCCTCAGCACCTGGCAGACCATCACTCCAGTGCCTTGGTGAACAGGGAGAATATCTGCAGGAAAAGCCTTGCTCTGCTTCAGGCTCAGTGCAGACAATATGGCTTTGATCCAGATAGTAAGGAGACATACTGGGGATGGAGCACACTCCACACTGACTATCTTATCTGAACTTCATGGGAGAATCCCCACTGTGCACATCCTCAGAAAGGCACTTTTCCAACACAGGCAGGACCGTGCCCAATTAGAAGACATTCACAGCTGAGCCACTCTCCAGCTAGCCCCCTGCAGTCTATGCTTCTCATTGCTCTAACTTTAGAACCAAAATTTCAATCGGCTACAAAGAGCAACTTAACAGTCTGTAGTGTCCCAAACCATTATCTATGGTATGGTGAGCTTGCTGTGTGGAATAATGCTTCTGCAGCCTCTTACCTCAGCCCACATCCATAGTCTGAAGGTGGGCAAGATGCCTGTGAACAAAACATGCTCATAACCCTCTAAAGATACACTACCAAAGAGCAAACTGCCCAGAAGTGACCACAACAGATGATCCATAACACCCATCCTGCTCAGCTCCAGCCATGCACCTTTGCCAGGCAGCTATGTGGCAACTCCTTTAAGAATGGAGTTCCTTTCTCCCATCTTTGCTGGACATTGGAAATCTACTAGAAGAGCTTATCTTCAAGTGTTACCAATAGGACTAGAGATATGATAACAGCTAATGTATTTTTTTTTTTTTTTCCTTGATACAGTAACACAGCAAGGGACAGTAGAAGTTCCAGGGCTGCACCACTTCTGAGGGTCAAAAACCTAATGAGGAAAGTTATCCCTTTTTGATTGTAGCTGGAGAACACTTGAGACACTAAGCCATTACTCTGGAGGCAGGAAGTCTCCAGGTATCCAGTAAAATCATTTGCTGCTTTATATTGTTATTGCTTTTTTTTTTTTTTTTTTAAAAAAAGCTTCTTTTTCCACCTGAAACTTCCCTTTATTCCCCAACTATTCACCAAGAGAAATTGTGTCTTGAATCTTGTGACTAAAGTCTAAAACAAAACCTTTACACCTAGACTTCTAGGCCAAGTTTCAGCACCAGACTTGTTTGTCACCACTGAGACATCAGCTGCCAAATTCCCACCTCTCACAAGCAACCCAAGCAAAACATACCCGGTGTGGCCAGGGAGGGACAGGTTTCTGAACAAGGTTAAGGAAGTGGAGTCCTGCTCCCTGCAGGTTGTGGAGGCAGAGTCAAGCCTGGCACAGCACAGCTGAAGCCAGAACCTGCTACCCTTGCTGCAATACTCACCAACACAACTGAGCATGGCGGCCCAAGGAGACAGAACACTGAAAAGCACCACGACTCACCATTTTCTGTAGCAACAGGGACCTCTGCCCCAATAGATTGGGGTCATAGATTTAGTATGGAGATGATTAAGCTGGCCATGGGAATTCTCAGGGAACTCTGCCCAGAGGGTGGTGGGACATCATTACGTATCACCAGCAGCCTAACAGCTGGTTTGGAACACGTCCCACTCCAATTCTGTTAACTAACCCACTAGCAGGTCTGACTCTTCTCAGTTCCTCATACAAACCTAATTACAGTGAAATTCATATCTGATGTAAAGGGATAGATGAAGCTTTCAGCTGCATCTAGCATACATTCTTGCATGCAATTATTCTACATGCCTAAGAGTCAGGTACCTTAACCAAGTATTCACAGGCAGGGACTCTCCTGCAAGCTGAAAAGCCATCCTTGAATTCAGGCAAGGGCAAGTCTCAAGCAGGCAAGGCACAGGACTGGCCTTTCAGTTCCACCTAAGAATTTTCTCTACCAAGTAATTAAGATGTAGGCTTGAAATACTCATGTAATGCTCTGTAACTGCCTGAGAGACACTTAGCTCAGCGAGTAGTGGAGTCATGGTTTCTGCCTCGCAAAATATAGTTGCGTCAGAGTTGCTTCAGCTCCACTGTTTACATACCACTAAATAGAGTTATGTACTGCCCAGTTAATGCAGAGGAATTACATACATTAAGCTTTGTCTACATCTACAATTGTCCCATGGATTCACAGATCCACCATGGCACTAGGCCTCAAGGACTGCTTTAGTGGCATCCAAAAAGAACAGCTACCTTATGCACCATTTGCAGGTAGTCCTGCATCACCAAACAAGTTTGCTCCCATCTCCAAAATTATCAGGCTCTATTGACCTGCACAGCACAACACCCAGAACCGTGCTGCACTTTTCCATCTAATGCAGCTCTTAGTAGGAGAGGTTCTGCAAGGCATGCAAGCAACAGGCAAGCTTAGATACTGAGAAGAGGACACACTGCCAGTCGCTACTGCAGAGTGGTGATTAGGCAAAGCCCTGGTACACTGGGGAAGCTGTGAATCACCTTCCCATGACATACAGTCAAAAGCAAGTCTTAGGCCAGCTCTCCCACAGAGCAGTCCAGATTGTTTCTTACCTCAGACAGTTACCAAAACCAAGCTGTTACGCCCCAAGCAACTGTACTTACAGTGTACCAAAGCCAGGGACTACTGAAATTCTTCAGAGATATTGATTTCATTTTAAATGACAGTTGTCACATTTGTGCAGGCAGCCAGAACCCATAACACCAGTCAGAAAAGGAAACCATAAGGAATTGCTAGGAGAAAGTGAGCAGTGTTGCATTACTGAGCTGAAGTTTTCCCAAACAGGTTATTTGTTGATCATATTTTTTAAAAAGTGAATTTCAGTCCAGTGATTCCAACAGGCTGCCATGCAGACTGCATGTAAACCACACCAAAAGTGACGAGTTCTGTCAGGGATGTATGTGTGTTGTCATTACTATTTCCTCAGCATGGCTGCTTGCTTCCAGCTCTATAAAGCTGGAATGATGCTGAATCTCATTCCTGCAGTATTTGGTAGGCAGTTCCTATCAGGGAAAGTGACTCAGCTGAGCTAGACAAGACCGATCCCACCCAACCCATGTAATCCTCAAGCAGCACACGCACCATCCCAGCTCCCAGTCTGGATAGCCACATGCCATTAAAAGCCAGCTTTTCCTCTGTATGCTTTATGAAAAGAGAGTAAGCCCCTTTAACTCTTTTGCATCTCCTCTCTAATAACACTTACCTTGTCTCCTTCCTCAATATCACAAATTTTCTCCAGCGTCGAGGGATTGTAGGTAGGGAACTTCTTTCCACTGGTAGACTCATGCCATTCATTGTTTATAAATATCTGAGGAAAGAGCAAAATGAGCAGAACAGGTAGGAGAAGGTCAACACTGATGCAGACAAAACAGAAAAATCACAGAAGTACTCTTCACAGCTCCCAAGGCTCTTCAGCTTCCACTGATGGTGTGTTCAATCCATCTCAGTGAGACTTTATGATACAGACAGCAGTTTTCCAAACTGAGCCAGAAAAATGGACAAGAAAGCCTTCATGCACCCACTTAGTTTTGAGCAAAAGTAAGACAGAGGATGGGGCCCCACACAGTGTAATGCCATAATTTAGCAATGAGAAAGAAACCACTGCTGAAATCAATTTCCACGGGAACGGCAAGAGACACCAAGAGAAACCCATAGGGCTCAGGCAGAAGTTGCCCCTTGTTGCATGCTACAAGCAAAGTGTCTGCGTGCAATATTACTTGGTTACTTGTATCCTGCCCTGGGCTACTTCCATAACTGCCCTCAGCACCACAAAGGAAGGTAGGAACAGGCTTGGTTCTACCCCACTATGCCTTGCCACAGGATAGATTGAGCTTCCCACGTCATTGGAGTCATCTGTGACAAGATTTAAGTGTTTCAAAATATTGCATTTCCAGAGCAAGAACAAACAGTCCCAGCGTTGCGTAACTAAAAACGCATTAAATACTAGAGTGTTGTTACACACTGTAAACAGAACATGAATACCTATATACAATTAATTGATTCAACATGCATCTTATCCACATTGCAATCTAACTTGGCAGTGTTATGTTTTATAAATAAAGATACTTTTTAAATCAAGATTAGATGAAGTAATCTTTATTAGTGGCTGTAAACTAGTACTTTTACTTGGAAGTCTTCCACATTTGCAATCTTGTTTACGACTCTCTATGCACCACCAGGAGATTAATGTTGCATCCCTTACATTTGAAATTCCCACTGCTCTGGGTCATATTTTTTCCTTGGGCAGCTTTTTTCCTGAAAGGAGTTCCTCCCAACTATTTCTGCATAGAAGTATTTGAGACATAACTGGCGCAGATACTGCACTTCTGGTCCCACCTGTTTCACACAGGCTTAGGAAGAAAACACTGCCAGGAAATTATCACATGAAGTCAATGTTAGAAATATTAATTACTATTAGAAATTAAAATGCAGCACTTAAATAATAGGTAGCTATTTCAGGAATAGATAACACTTCCACTTTAGGTTTCCTCTCTTCCCCTTGAAAAAAGTCACAATAAGCATGAGAGGTGATAGCAAGAAGTGTGAAGTTACAAAGTCAGACATACACTCACAACCTCAGTACAGGGGAGTTATTCCTCCACCTCTGCACCAAGCGTTTATTTTACATGAGAAGGCTAAGAACAGAAAGCAACATTTCTATGAGAAATAGTAAAACAAGGGCGACAAGATTCACTATTTTGAAAACTAACAGACATGCTGATGCCATTCTGGGAACCACACAGCACAGCCCAGTCTTTGGTGCCAGGAGTTGAAGTGAAACAGAATAGCGTATCAACTGTTCATGCTGCATACTCCAAATGCAGGACATGAGATTCTGGACAGACCACTTCCATCACACACCCGGGACAAGCATTAAGCTGCTCTGTAAGCAAGATTATTGGTGATAGACTTTCTTCCCTCTCCCTCAGCCCGGTAACTGGCAGAACCAAAAATAATATATTTTTTTGCAAAGCAGATAGTGTGCCATCAGCTGCACACATCTGGTGGAATTCAGAGCTTGCAGAAAACCCCTCCATTTTATGAAGACTGACTGCTGCTCGTTATTTTCTCAGATGCACTGGGGGCAATGGATCGAATATCAAATTCACACTTTTAATTAACATTGTTTCCCACTATAAAGTTACAACCTCGATACTTTTGGTGCGGAGAGTCTCTGGCAAAACTCTGGAGAGTAAAAATTTGGTCTTTAAAACAAACACGGCTGCAG